>NC_054382.1:34669951-34932451 GCF_017654675.1 Xenopus laevis | reverse complement strand
ATTTCTGCTCTTGTGGCAGCTTGGAATATATTAACAGCTGTAGACATAAATTGTACACTGTTTTTTTTTTTTCGTGCTGATTTTCAATTTTATTTTTAGTTTTTTTTTAGTTTTTTGTAATCTGCTCATTTAAAATGACAAAATTGCAGTAGAGTTGTATTAGTTCTAGAATTGTAAGATACATTTTGCCTACAGTGGTGTGAAAAACTATTTGCCCCCTTCCTGATTTCTTATTCTTTTGCATGTTTGTCACACTTAAATGTTTCTGCTCATCAAAAACCGTTAACTATTAGTCAAAGATAACATAATTGAACACAAAATGCAGTTTTTAAATGACGGTTTACGTTATTAAGGGAGAAAAAAAACTCCAAATCTACATGGGCCTGTGTGAAAAAGTGATTGCCCCCCTTGTTAAAAAATAACTTAACTGTGGTTTATCACACCTTTCAAAGGTTATAAAGCCATTTCTAAAGCTTTGGGACTCCAGCGAACCACAGTGAGAGCCATTATCCACAAATAGCAAAAACATGGAACAGTGGTGAACTTTCCCAGGAGTGGCCGGCCGACCAAAATTACCCCAAGAGCGCAGAGACAACTCATCCGAGAGGCCACAAAAGACCCCAGGACAACATCTAAAGAACTGCAGGCCTCACTTGCCTCAATTAAGGTCAGTGTTCACGACTCCACCATAAGAAAGAGACTGGGCAAAAACGGCCTGCATGGCAGATTTCCAAGGCGCAAACCACTTTTAAGCAAAAAGAACATTAAGGCTCGTCTCAATTTTGCTAAAAAACATCTCAATGATTGCCAAGACTTTTGGGAAAATACCTTGTGGACCGACGAGGCAAAAGTTGAACTTTTTGGAAGGTGCGCGTCCCGTTACATCTGGCGTAAAAGTAACACAGCATTTCAGAAAAAGAACATCATACCAACAGTAAAATATGGTGGTGGTAGTGTGATGCTCTGGGGTTGTTTTGCTGCTTCAGGACCTGGAAGACTTGCTGTGATAGATGGAACCATGAATTCTACTGTCTACCAAAAAATCCTGAAGGAGAATGTCCGGCCATCTGTTCGTCAACTCAAGCTGAAGCGATCTTGGGTGCTGCAGCAGGACAATGACCCAAAACACACCACCTCTGAATGGCTGAAGAAAAACAAAATGAAGACTTTGGAGTGGCCTAGTCAAAGTCCTGACCTGAATCCTATTGAGATGTTGTGGCATGACCTTAAAAAGGCGGTTCATGCTAGAAAACCCTCAAATAAAGCTGAATTACAACAATTCTGCAAAGATGAGTGGGCCAAAATTCCTCCAGAGCGCTGTAAAAGACTCGTTGCAAGTTATCGCAAGCGCTTGATTGCAGTTATTGCTGCTAAAGGTGGCCCAACCAGTTATTAGGTTCAGGGGGCAATTACTTTTTCACACAGGTTTGGATTTCTTTTCTCCCTTTTCTCCCTAAATAATAAAAACCCTCATTTAAAAACTGCATTTTGTGTTTACTTGTGTTATCTTTGACTAATAGTTAAATGTGTTTGATGATCAGAAACATTTTGTGTGACAAACATGCAAAAGAATAAGAAATCAGGAAGGGGGCAAATAGTTTTTCACACCACTGTATATATCTTATTTTATTTTCCAGGGGTGAGGGTGCATTTGTTTAAGGGGGAGTAATGGATGAGCTATATTAGGCCATCAAGATACAGCATAAATTATATCTTAATTTCTATACCCCAAACTAACTATCATGTCACTCTTCATCACATAACCACATACTCTGTTGCCTCTAGAGGTTTTCTTGTATCTGCATTTTTATTCTGTGACTTAATTGTCAGGGATCCTGAAATAAGTAGGAGGAGAGAGAGAGAGTCAGTGTGTGCTTTGAGTGACTGATGGCTATAATTGTGTAGGGATCCTATATTATGCAGCCATTGTCCTGATTTCTAGATGATGCTTTTCTTTTTATATGCTTTGAGCCTTTGTAAAATTGATTAATACTGTGATATATAAGCTTAGTTTTTTTGGTTTGCAGTACAATGAATTGTATAATCTAAAATATCATGGGCTTTCTTAATTACACTAGACTGACTCTAATTAGTATAATTATCTCATGCAGTAAGACAAAAAAGAGGATAACTCTCTGAATTAGAAAGTGCACATCTTATCTATAATGTTGCTGTTATGTAAATCCCATCTTTAGGGTTTCACGGAAAACATGCACATCTTGAGAGACGGGAGGACCACTAGAGGTCACTATTTAGTAATCATCTTCTAATGAACTAGAACTGTCAAAGAGGCTAATGAATTACATTGTGCTTTTTGGTAATTATGAATTCCTAGCTAATCATTCAATGACAAGTTAGCCGAGGCAGCAGTATTGTGTATGTTGCATGCACAGTTATGCTAATGCATCTCTATATTTCTCAAGATCGGAGTCTTCCGTCATTGCAGCCATTTATTATCGGACAATCTAATCATAATTACTGGTGATGAGTAATAATTAACATCCTTACCCTTATTCCTGTCCATAAGCAAAAGGCCTAAACGATGTTTTGTTAATGTTTCAACACTGTGAAATGTATATAGTATCATGTAACAATAACCTAACTAGAATATTGAGTGTTTTACATAGTTTCATGTTTTTGTACAGTTACGTAGTTAATTGTTGGTTTCTGCTAAAAATCATTTAAACATTAACTAAATCCAATAGGATTGTTTTGCCACAGATATAGATAATATAAAAACACTCATAGGTCTCCTTTAAAAAAAAAAAAAGTACTTTATATAATCAACATGCCAGTATCAACATTTCAGCACCTTTCAAGACACTGTTCTCAACCAACTGCTGAATTAGTGAGCCTCCTCCAAATATCATTATAGATCTAGGGCTTTATACACTTTTTTGGTTTTATAGTCAGTTTTGAGCTGCAGGATATTTTTTCTGCAGTGTTTTTTGATGTTCTCTCTTCATTCTGGAGCTTTATCCTGCTCTTATAATCTTTTTGATGGGTTAATTTTTATACCATATACCATAGTCATTTATATGATTTTAGCTTGTTATGCTATTTTTAAGAGAAGGACTCGTTTTGTCCTAGAGCATCCTAAAATGTAAATGATCTAGGTCCCGCAAAAATTAAAGGGCACCTATTGCCAAAAAATATTCAAACTAAAGGTGCGGGCACCAAAATTGCCCAATGCCACCGGTAGGACACACGCACCTGGAGTTCCCTCAAGCATGTAGATCAGAGCAACATGTGCATAATGAGCATTCACTCATTATGCGCGTGCCCCATCATGGCCTGCCCGAACCCAGAGCTCCCTCCTGGTGCGGGTGGCCTAGCGCTGGTGGAGGACATTTTCATAAAAAAAAAAAAAGACGGTTACCTCCAACCGGAGTGTCAGCTCTATTAGCCCGCACGTTTGGTTGCAGATTATATCTTTTGGCAACAGGTGCCCTTTAAGGTATTTTTTGGCATCATTGATGTAAATTAATGGGTTTCAGTTCGGATTTGTGACTACTTTGACATAATGCTCTGTTGTAAAACATGACTGCTCTGGCTTTTTAAAGAGAAAGGGGGTTTGCCAAGAGTAACAAAAATACCCTGAACTATTCAATCACAAACTAACCTTTACGTTTAACATATTGAGGTTGATCACATTTTTACAACTACATTACTAAATGTTACACAGGAAAAGAATACCTCATGCCTCAAATGTGTGTAAAAGGGTCCCTTAAGGTCCAGAAGCCCAGCAATTGACTTCTTTGCACTGTTTAAAATACTTTAACTACTTCAGAAAAATGTTTCGCAAAAAAATCAATCACTATAAGTTTTGATAAGTTAACATGCCAATAATGTACTATTTTAAGTGAGAAAATTGATAAATCTAGAACAGAGGGGTGTGTGGTTTTGCAAAGGAGATAAAACTATTCATTAATTAGCCAGTTTTAGTTAAACTATTCTTTACTGTTTTCGCTCTATGAATTACACAGCACTTAATGATAACTAAGTTAATGTAAATCTCTGTTGATGGTAAAACTATTCTATGGATTTTTTAAAATATTTTTAGCAGCCTTAAGGTGTTGAGTCCCAAAACTGTGTGGCACTTAATTAGTGGGGGGGGGCACCCTGAAAGGACAGTTATAGTGAGATTTACAGAGTATTCATACTTATCATAGAAACTCATGGAATCCCACCAAATTAGAATTTGAGAGTGAGACTTGTGATGAACAGTAAGTGTAGGGATGCACTGAATCCAGGATTCGGTTCGGGATTCGGCTAGGATTCAGCCTTTTCAGCAGGATTCAGATTCGGCGAATCCTTCTGCCCAGCCGAACCGAATCCAAATCCTAATTTGCATATACATTTGCATATGCAAATTAGTGGCAGGGAGGGAAATCGCGTGACTTTTTGTCACAAAACAAGGAAGTAAAAAAAGTTTTCCCCTTCCCTAATTAGCATATGCAAGTTAAGTTTCGGGTTCGGTATTCGGCTGAATCTTTCTCAAAGGATTCAGGGGTTCGGCCGAATGCAATATAGTGGATTCGGTGCATCCATAATTAAGGAGTAGTGTTTTTGGGGTTTTTTTTTTTTGATTTATAATGCTCCAAAGCAGCAAAAAACCTGAAAGTACTGCAGCTAAAACCTGTTGAATTCATGTAAAAGTCAATGGCAGAGGAAGATGTTTTTTGCCTTCACTATTTTCAGGTGTTTTGTGGTGTTTACTGCTGATTTTCACTCGAAAACTCGATTAATTTCGGCAGCAATTACAAATTCGAGTTTGTCACATGACAATTCTAAAGAGTCACCACAATCCAATTTGTGGCACGATTTTGTTGCACGAAATACATTTGATGCTCGAATTTTGTCACAGGTCTTTTTCGCTGACTCTTTTTAGCTGACTTATTAATAAATTAGTCAAAAAAATGGATGGGAGTTAGGTTGAGTTTTTTTTTTTTATTAAAAAATATGGGAAAAGGTTGATTTTAGTAAATAAACCAGTAACTTGCTGTTTTAGATATTCTTAGAACTCTACCTGAAACTGGCTAAAGCAGCAGTACTGACAAGGTAAAATCTATCTATATGAGATAAGGGGGGCTGAACAAATGTTGCAATTTAAAGGGGGTTTGTAAAATTAAAAATAAAATTCACCCACCCCACTTCCTTAAAGGGCACCTGTTGGGCAAAAATATTATCTCCAACCAAAGGTATGGGCTAACAGAGCCCACACTCTGGTTGGAGGTAACAGTAGTTTTTTTTTTTCTTTTAAAAATTACCCTCTGCCAGCAATTGTACATTCGCACCGGGAGGGCATCACGTGCATAACGAGGTAGTCATGACACTCATGATGCTTATGCGTGTGCCCCAACATGGCCGCTCATGCTGGCACCTCCCTCTCGGTGCGGATGACCTATCACTGGTAGGGGTTAATTTAGGAAAACAAAAAATACTCTTACCTCCAACCGGAATGCGGGCTCTATTAGCTGCACCTTTAGTCAGGGATAATATTTTTGCCCAGCAGGTGCCCTTTACTGGTATGGTGCTCCACATCACTGAGAGACCTGTTATATGACAATCTCCCAGCCCCAAACATGCCACATAATAGTTCCCAAAGCAGTAAAAATATCTAATCTGGTATTGATAATATCAGTCAGCTGGGCCAGTATCACGGTATCATTCTGTTCATCATACAAGTGTGTATTAAATTGCCTGCCCTGGCATATTCCATTTATCATGATTGATAGGTAGAGCAGTTTAGAGAGGCTTGTACATAAATCTGCAGAAATTTACCTATAAATGTATCTATATCTATTGGCAATACGACAGGACATTTTTCTTTGACTTTAATTTCTTTTTGAAGCTTTAAAGGTATGGAATGACTCTGACGCTGGGCCCATTGGAGCATGTCCTTGTTTAATTCATTATGTCGCCTGTATAATACCTAATTGCTTCCATAGTGACCTTGTGCCTTGACAAGAAACCCAGGATGATTTCAGCTCTAAATTTACAGGTGTAAAATGATCTTTACTTTATTGACACGTTCTCTGCCTTGTCTGTTTTATTTCTTAAACTAAATTATCCACTGTTATTTCATATTCCACAAATCCTGCTAAACAGGAGAGCACAAAACAGTTATGATTTTCAGATTGTAAAATGTATTTGTGCTGTATATCTTGATGTATTATCTCTTGATAAGCTTTAAATTTATATTGGCATTTCAGCTAAAAAATGGAGGTACATCCCATATAGTGTGCCACTTAGATTCAGAACCTGCTGTCATGGTGTTGGTGCCATTTCAGAATGCATTTTCTTATGCATGTTAGCCCCTAGCATTAATAATTCTACCTTGCTGTGGTCTTCACTTACTTTCTTTTGGACACCAGCATACTCACCAACAGCTATGTTATGCCCACTGGGCATTTCCCCCACTCTTGGGTAAAAGGATATTGGGATTCTAAGACAGGAAATGGGGCTGGCTTAATTAAATGGGTTGTTCACCTTCAAATCAACATTTAGTATAATGTACCATAGATTATTGAGTGATATTCTGACACAATTTACTATTGGTTTTCAGTTTTTATTTTTTCGTTTTTGAGTTATGAAGCTTATTATTCAGCAGCTCACCAGTTTGTAATTTCAGCAATCCAATTGCCAGGGTCCAAATTATCCCAGCATCCATGCAATGATTTAAATAAGAGATTGGATTATTATTAGGGGAGGGTCTGAATAGATATGAGTAGTAAAAAGTAGCAATAACAATTTGTAGCCTTACAGAGCATTTGTTTTTTAGATGAGGTCAGTGGCCCCCATTTGAAAGATGGAAAGAATCAGAAGAAGACAAATAATTTAAAAAACGAATCAAAAATAAATAATGAAGACCTAGTGATAAATTGCTTGGAATTGACAATTGTATAACATACTAAAAGTTGAACCACCCCTAAAATGGACACTGGATATGTGGGAGCAGATATTGCAAATGATTATTGTTTGAGGTGAAGAGCACAGATGCCCTTATAAATTGCCCTGCATGTGCAGAGATTTGGGTGGGTTAGAAAACTACACAATTATATGTTTTCACACAATTTTTATTGTGCACCCACAACAATTAGTTGTGTGCAGGGCTCAAAATAGCCCTGTGCAATGGAGCACACCTAGTTCACCTTTAATTTAAACACTTCATATAATTGTTTTAAACACTAAAGTATGACCTAGAATGCAAGCTTGTCCGTAGTCTTAATATACCTCTGACCTTGAGACCTGGACTGGTATCGCCTCAAGTTTACACCTTAAACACAGACAAAAAAAATGACGTCTTGGTCCCAGCACCAGTAATTAAATTTAGTATTTTATGTGCTTAAAGGCTGGCTGTTTATCTTTCAGCAAGCACCCTAGCTGCATCTAGCTCACCTTTTTCGTATAACATGATCATTAGCCATTGTCAGTAGTCTGCTGGAAGAAGTTCTTCTGAGTAATAATCCAGGTGTTTGTTTGTTTGTTATAACTGCTTCTTTTTCTTGTGGTGTGAAATGCTGAGCCTCACTCCAATTTGCTTTTGTTTTGGTACGTTGAAAAAGTATAATTACAGTAATTTCTGAGTGGAATGGAGGTTCAATAAAATTCTCTCACAGTTGATTCATTATACTGTAAGTATAAACTGTATTCACAGTACACATATACGTATACACATACAGTCCATGGGTATTTGCATAATGCATGGTAAAACATTTAGGGGAATGTAAATTAATTAGCATTTATTAGGCATAAAAATAAGGTAAATTGCAGGAAAACATTTTCTTGACAGGTGAAATTAAGGAGTTCTCAAAATGATTTAGATTTCTGAATGCATACAAATAATAAGTGCAAATATTATTTTGCTGATGGGATAGTTTTTAATAGACGCATGATAAACATACTAAGGATGCAAGGACTCCAGGACTCGATTTGGGGTTTGGCCAAATCCCACCACTATTTGTAGGTATTCAGATTTACCGTAAAACTTTAGGATTGATTTTATTTTGCAAAGTAGGGTTGTTTGGATACTTGGTCCAATCCCCACATTATGGAGCTGGTGCATCCCTAAAACATATGCATGTTGTGGTTGCCAATGTAGCCATGTTATTAACAGACCCATTAGAACGCTGGCGGGGTGTCTTCCCCTGCTGGTTATTTTGGTTGTTAGACGGTCATAAGACAATTTTCTACACAGTCTTTCTCTAGTGAGCATGACAAGCTCTGATTCCACAGCTTTACAAAGTTAGGCACCATCTGTAAACTTCTGTATCTTAATTTTTCTGCCACTTACTTGTCATTTCTAAAAAAAGCATTTTGTAGTGTGTTCAAACATCTCAAGACCAGTTCCTTGTCACCAAATCATTTTGTTGTCACCATTTTTTTTTTTTGGGAGTTCCTCACTATATATTTTTTTTAACATACAAAGCACAAATTCATGCTGTGGGTCTCTGACAAACTTGTCTACAAGTTAGGGATGCACCGAATCCAGAATTCGGTTCGGGATTCTTCCTTTTTCAGCAGGATTTGGATTCGGCCGAATCATTCTGCCCAGCCAATCCGAATCCTAATTTGCATATGCAAATTAGGGGTGGGGAGGGGAATCGAGTGACTTTTTGTCAGAAAACAAGGAAGTAAAAAAATTCCCCTTCCCAGCCCTAATTTGCATATGCAAATTAGGGTTCGGATTTGGTTCGGTATTCGGCCGAATCTTTCGCAAAGGATTCGGGGGGTACGGCGGAATCCAAAATTCAGTGCATCCCTACTACAAGTGCATGCTGTTACCAATGAGAGTTCTCCTTTAGTGCAATGGTACATGCCGACAGACATCAATTTCCAGAATTACATTTTTTTTCAAATAACAGACTTTCTCTGCAGTTGAGGCAGTTTGCTCTCCTCTAATACAGTCTTGTTTTCTCTCTATAATAATATTGTGGTAATTAGCGTTCAGTAATGAATCGGAGTACTACCCAATGCCAAGTGTAACTTCCTTAGTTGGTTGTGTAGTACTAATTGAATTCCTCTCTCTCTTATTACACAATTTCATTCATTTAATCTTTTGCCCGATGCCTTGCTTTTGAACCAACACTATTAATGCAGACAAAAGGGAAATGCTGTCAAATGAATGAGCTACATGTGATCCATAGGCATGTCATGTGGTTCCTCTAAATGAAGGTGTCTGTGGCATCACCACTTTTTTTTCAATCTATTTACGGTAAGTTGATAAAAAATTAATTTTAAATACGTTTTTAGTTTATATATAAAGGTTTGGACAGCACTCCCGTCTCCAGTGATTACCCAGGTGCAAGGTAAAAAATATTTATATAAGAAAGACCAGCAACACTGGGATTTTCATTCAAACAAAGGGGTTATTGTGTTCATGCATAACACGTACACTTTCTTCAATATATTCAATATATAAAGCTTGTGCTATTTTCTGCTGAAATTATTTATATTTCAATAATTTTTATTGGAATTTTCGTATAAACATAGTCATTTAGTAACATGTTATCTCAGGGTAGATATATCATAAATGCAGATTTTTAATATACAATAATATAACAATTGGACCTTTAGTGCAACATATTTCAAATAAAGAATAATTAACATAAATCCGATATTTTCCTCTTTAATATGCATATGTTTATATCTTAGATAGTTTTCAGGAAGCAGAGCTTTGTAGAATGAGGGCATAAACTAGCCTCCCTATTAGTCAACAGAAAGCGCTTCCCTGTGTTATCCTCAACTGTGTTTTTATTGAAGTTCACAGAATCAGAAACAAATAAAGCGGTACATAACCAGTTTCAGAAAGGTACAATGTAGACATACATCATGTATATGGTCATGTATTGACAATATCCACAGTAAACAAAAATTAAACAGAAAAGAACAACTCATGAGAAGGAGAGGCACCCAACAGCCCCAACTCCCAAGGGGGGGGGGGATGGATTATGGAAAGATAGTAGTGTCTGAACACCCAATGTCCTTCTTGGTTTCTATACCTCCTTTTGGAGTTCAGAGCAATAAGAGTTCCACCTCTGTCCTCCTCTGTAGCTAATGAAGTGTTATGTAGTATAGCAGTTAGATATTCCATACGTCTCACCTGTTCTATTCTATTAATCAGGTCCCATAATGATGGGGGTGTAGGATCTTTCCATCGAGCTGCAATTAAACACCTCGTTGCCGTAAATATACAGTTTAGTACCTTCTGCAGTCTTTTCCCTACACCCAATACCGGATGACCCAGTAGGTAAGTCAGGGGGTCTCTATGTAAATCTAGGCAAGTAGCCTTCGTCACCAATATTTGTACCGTGGACCACAAAGTGGTTATTAGGGGGCATGTCCAGAACATATGGAACAATGTGGCTGGTGAGGCGCCACATCTCCAACAATTCGGTGGTATGGTGGGGGAGAATTTATGCAAAAGGGCTGGGGTATGATACCACCTAAACAATACCTTATAAATATTCTCTTTAGTAGTCGTGCATATGGAGGTTTTTGTAGCATTAGCCCAAATTCGTTCCCACTGATCGACGGTGATATGAGTTTCCAAGTCTCTATCCCAGAGTTGCATGCACAAATGGGGATGGTCTTCTACATCATAGGAAATTAGTTCCTTATATAACTGGGAAATATGGCCCTTCCGCTCCCCCACTTTAGTGCACAATTTTTCAAATAGGGACAAATCTGGTAGTGTCATAGTGCAGCATAGGGATTTAACGTAGTGCATCAACTGATAATACATATAGTCTTTGAGCCCAAGGAGCTCATGCCCTTCTATCAGCTGTTGTTTGTCTAGGAAACTCTTAGTACGTAGGTCAAATAAATTGACAAGCTGATGTGCAGTTGTATGTTGCCAAAGCTGAACAAACTGTTTTTCCAATCCCAAAGGAAATGCTTCAGTAAAGAGGAAGGGAGTTCTATCCGTCGGGACCAATCTATGTTTACATTTGGACCAAATTTGTTTTGTGAACGATATAGTACGTGGGGCCAAGGTTGTTAATTTAATAGTATGTTCGGACCATATTAATGTGCTCGGGTGAATCGGAGCTAGAACTAGTTTCTCTATTTCCATCCATTTAGTATATGCAAACTTAAAGGACCACTGTATTGTTTGCCTAACTTGTGTGGCTAAATAGTATGTATAAAAGTCCGGCACATCTAGTCCTCCCTGTGTCCGCCTAGTTTGCAACACCCCCCTACGTACTCTTTGTCTCTTACCCCCCCATATATATTTATAGCATAGATTTTGGAAGTTCTGTAGGGCCGGTCTAGGTATAGCTATTGGCAGAGTCTCGAAGAATTACAAAAGTCGAGGCAAGATGGTCATTTTCAATGTGGCAATTCTGCCAAACCACGACAAGTTTAACCTCCCCCATTTTTGTATCTCACTCGTCAGAGACTTCCACAGTATCCCATAATTTGCCTTATAAAGGGTGTCATATCGTGCAGTAATGAATATGCCCAGATATTTCAGACTCTGTGATTTCCACCTATAATCGAAGTTTAGTTTCAACAGCTTCAGCATAGCTGGGGGGACATTTATTGGTAATACCTCTGTTTTATCATTATTTATTTTGTATCCTGAGTAAAAGCTGTACAAGCTCAATTCCTGGTGCAAATTCGGGAGAGAGGTGAGGGGTTGAGTCAGCGTAAAAAGTACGTCGTCTGCATATAAGCAGACTTTAAAAGACTTTCCTTTCACCATATTTTCCTCTAATATCTGGGTTAAGCCGTATCCTATTTGCTAAAGGCTCAATGCACAGCACAAACAGCAGCGGAGATAAGGGACAGCCCTGCCTCGTCCCATTGCGTATCTGAAACATCTCAGAAAGCAGGCCCGCTGACTTCACCTGCGCTAATGGTTCAGAGTATAATCCCCTAAGAGCCGTAACAGAGGACCCAGAAAAACCCATTATGTCCAATGTCGAGAACATAAACTCCCAGTTAAGGCGGTCGAACGCTTTTTCTGCGTCGACACTTAATGCCAGGGCACTTCTTTTGTCTGCGTTTAGTATATCAATTAAGTCGACTACTCTGCGTGTGTTATCACCAGGTTGCCGGAAACGGACAAAACCCACCTGGTCCTTATGAATTAGTCGAGGGAGAATTTAATTTAGCCTATTCGCTAGGAGTTTGGTAAAAATTTTAAGATCCGCATTTAGGAGCGATATCGGCCTATAGCTGGCACATTTGGTGTGGTCCCGTCTTACCTCGGGAATGACCGTAATATATGATCTCAGAGTATCTCTATGCATGGATTCACCTTGTAAATAGCTATTATATAAATCACACATTCTGCTGTACAGTTGTTTGGGAAAGCATTTATAATATTTATATGTCAGACCATCAGGTCCCGGTGATTTCTTGGCTGGGAGTTCCTTGAGGACTGAATCCAACTCCTCTACTGTTATCTTGGCATTTAGCTGACTGAGCTCCTGTTCAGTGATAGTGGGAAGTCCAGATTGCTTTAGAAAGTTGTATAAGACCTCCTGGTGTTGAATAGGGTCTCTAAGTGGAGTGGGTAAATTGTATAATTGATCATAATAGTCTTTAAAGCAGTCTAAAATCTTATTAGGGTTTGACTCTATTCGGTTTCCTGTGTTGATCAGTAGTGGTCTTTGAAGTGTTGTACGATCTTTCAATTTATTAGCCAACATAGTGTGTGCTCTATTATTATATTCATAGTACCTTTGTTTGGTCCACCGCAGTGTTTTCTCTGCGTCTTGTGTTTGTAAGTCTTTAATTTTATTTCGTAAGATAGTAATTTTAGCCAACTGTTGTATGGTGGGCCTATTCGAAAATCGTCGCTCTAAAAAGTGTAAAGAGTCTTGGAGGTCCCTCAGTGTTACCTGTTTATCGCGTTTGAGCTGGCTAGCTAGGGCAATTAATTCACCACGTATAAAAGCCTTATGGGCCTCCCATACAGTGGAGAAATCTGGTACCGAGCCAGTATTCAGCTCATGATGTTATTTACTGTATATATGGCAACATTGTCACTCATAAGTATTAGATCTTCAAAAGAAAAAAAAAATGGGTTACAGTTGGGTTAAAGAAAAAATAAGAGTGGATAAATTTAGGATATGTTACTAAATTATAGATTATCCTGTTCATTACCCGCTTCCAATATGATTATTGTACATTATTAATGACAAACTTATACAAATAAGGTTAAACTAAACTAGACTAAACTAAACTAGACTAAACTAAACTAGACTAAACTAAACTAACTTCACTAAACTACTTTCTTTATAGTAAGTTCTTGAGTTGTAGTATTCAATAAGATGTATACATCATCTTGAATAATTGGCAAATGGACCATATGATATCACAACTAGGAGTCCAAGATTAGTTATACAATATGATAGATTATTTGATGTTATATAGATTTTCAGCAATTTATTGGAGTCATCTCTAACCATGTGGGGGAGCTCGTTCATCACGGATTTCAAATCTTATGGAGTTTCGATTCTCTGAAAATAGTAGTCCATAAGTGTGCTCTTTTCCAAAATATATTTACATTACCATTTTTAATTGCCCATGACCTTTCGGCTATCAAGTTATCATCAACTTTTTTTAAAATATTCTCCAAGCTTGGGGCATAATGAGATTTCCAATTTTCAGCTATGGTTAATTTAGTAACAATACACACATGATTAAAAATGAATCTTTCACTTGGAGGAAAATCACATGTTTTTAAATGTAACAAGGCCATATCAGGAGTTATGGTAGTGAAAAAGACAGGTCATTTTTTAAAAAATTTCTCTATTTTACCCCATAGTTTTGCAATAGTTGGACAATACCAAAATATATGAACCAAGGATCCAATATTGTTACAATTCCTCCAACACATGGGTGAGATGTTACCTTCAATTTTAGATATCTTTTCCGGAGTCAAATACCAATGCCACAGTAATTTTAAAAAGTTTTCATAATGAGAAACACAATGAGTAGATTTTCTAAGAAACCTGTAGGCTCGTTCCCAGTCTTCTTGATTAACATCTATATTCAAAAGTTCCTGCCATTTATCTAATTGCCATCTTGGGGCCTCATCTTTCAATTCTAAAAAGGTTTTATAAAATATTGATATACCTTTTTGCTTATTATTTTGGGGATCTAGAAGTTTTTTAATTTGAGGTAAGTGGAAGATATTATTTGGTTTATGATTGATTAAAAATTTGCTAACTCTAAGGTATTTGGGTCTATCGGATTCTGGAATATTATATGTTGAGACTAATTCATAAAACGGTTTTAGTTTATCTACTGAAAGTAGATCCTCCACGTTTTTTATACCCTTTTCTGTCCAATTTTCTAATGACAGGTTCTTCAATGCTTTCGATAAGTTAGCCAATGGCATTTCTGAGTATATTGCAAGGGGATGTTTAGTACTGAGATTAATTAGTTCCTTCCAGACTCTGATCATATTGGCTGTTATAGGATTAGGAATTTTATGTGGAATTTTCCAATTTAATCTGGATTCCAAATATGAAAGTGCTTCTTTATCTGGGAGTTGTTCTAATTCTATTGTTACCCATTGATTACTAACGTCATTGCACCATATTGCTCTTGATTGTTCTAGAATAGAAGCTTTGTAGTATTTTTCTAAATTTGGTACTCCTAATCCTAAATTTGTTGAATGGTTGGTTAGGATCTTATTCGAAAACCTCGAAGACCTATTCATTAAGATAAATTTATTGATCATTCTTTGCAATGTTCTAAAAAAATTTTGTGGGATCTTTATAGGTATGTTTCTAAACAAATAGAGGAGTTGGGGTAAGATTAACATTTTAAATGCGGCTGTTCTTCCCATCCATGAAAATTCAAATTAAGCTTAATTTTCTAGATGGGTTTTTAATTTATTTATCCAGGGCTCAAAATTTTCTTTGTATAGTCTGTTGATAGTAGGGGTTAAATGTATGCCTAGGTATTTGATAGATTTGAGGTCCCAAGAGTATGTACAAGAGTTCTTTAGATAATTCATCAATTTAGTTGGTACATTACAAGGCAATATTATTGTTTTACTTTCATTTAGTTTATAATAATATACTTTTGAGAATTTTTCTAATTCAATTTTAAGACTGGGTAAGGATTCCACAGGCTTCCAAAGATACAATAGTATATCGTCAGCAAAAAGTCCAAGTTTTGCCTCCGATGAACTCAATTGAATTCCATGTATTTTCTCATTATCTCTAATATTCTGAGCTAATGGCTCCAAGGTTAAAACATAAATCAATGGGGATAATGGACATCCCTGACGAGTTCCATTTTGTATATCAAAGGAAAATGATAAAGTGTTTGAAGATAAAACCCTTGCAGACGGTTGTGTATATAAAGGCATGATCTGTGAATTTGTCCCACACATCCAAATTTCTGCAATACTGATGACATATAAGTCCAATTGACCCTGTCGAATGCCTTCTCCGCATCTAAGGAGATGAAGAGAGTGGGCGTCCGACAGAGGCCAATTCTATGCAGAAGGGCCATAACTTTCCTCGTTGCGTCGCTCGTTCCCCTTCCTTGAACAAATCCAACTTGGTCAGCTGATACCAGTTGTGGAATCAATGGTGCTAGTCTATTTGCCAACACTCTTGCATAAAGTTTCAAATCTGTATTCAGCAAGGAGATTGGTTTATAGCTCCCTGGGTTGGACTGATCCTTCCCTTCTTTGGGTATAGTGATTATAGTTGCCGTCAGATTCTCTTTAGGAAAGACACCAAGGGTTGCTACTTCGTTAAACATATTTACTAAATGTTTTGATAATATATTAGAATGTTTTTTTTAATAATCATTAATAAAACCATCAACTCCTGGTGCCTTATCCTTCTTCAACAATCTGATAGCTGATTCCACTTCTTGTTGGTAAAAAGGGACATTCAATTGTTTCTGTTCAAAGTCTGACAGGCTGGGTAAATTAATTTTTTCTAAGTATTGATCTATTTCCTGCTGAGATGGAGAATGAGTTTGGGAATCTTTGTTTAAGTTATAAAGTTTTTCATAATAT
Organism: Xenopus laevis; assembly: GCF_017654675.1. Classification (NCBI taxonomy): domain Eukaryota; kingdom Metazoa; phylum Chordata; class Amphibia; order Anura; family Pipidae; genus Xenopus; species Xenopus laevis. The sequence continues at coordinate 34,916,448 of NC_054382.1, read as the reverse complement.
GTTGCTAAAGCATCCACTATATCTTGGGGATGGTGGACATTGATATTTGATAGGGGATGTTTAATTTTAATTATTCTTTGGCTAATTCTTCTTCCTTAAATTTTTTGGGCCATGATTCTACCTGCTTTATTTTTGTCTGAGTACCAATTTTCCTTTAATATACTCTGCCATTTGTCATACTGGGAATACAGGTTTTCAGCTAATTCTTGTCTAATTAATTCTAAATTGGGGATTAACTCTTTTTCATTATCAATAAAGATAGATTTTTCAAAATTTTTGATTTCTCTAATTAATTTGTCTGTCCTTTCTTTAAATTTCTTTTTCGGAATTGCACTTTGTTTCATAAAAACACCTCTTATATAGGCCTTATGCGCATTCCATAAGGTTATTCTGGAGACATCTGCTGTATCATTTAGGGCAAAATATTCTTCTAAATTATTTTTAATAATTGAAGATGTAGTTTCTGAGTTTAGGACTATCTTATTCATTCTCCAATTGAATTTTCTTGATCAATTCTAGTGAAAGAGTGATGGATAGTGGAGTAAAAGGTATTATGTCTATTACCAGGGTGCAAACATCTCCATGTATCATACATCTCATTATTTATCAGGGTAGACTGGATGATTGCTGGGTTCCTTCTTTTCCCAGTGGTACAATCCATTAAAGGCTCAGTAACTGCATTAAAGTCTCCTGATATTATAAGAGAGCCTTTATACATTTTTGTTATTTTCTTTAATTTTTTATTTAAAAAATTGGCTTGATGGGTATTTGTAGAATATATATTGGCAAATTTAAACTCACAACAATTACCAGTCTACCATCTTCACTACTATATATTTCCAGCAAGTCAAATCCTAATGAGTCTCTGAAAGCTTGAGAAGCTTGTCCTACCTGAGACTCTCTGTTTTCCTGTCTCGCTGGCAGGGGTTTAGGAGGTTTCATAGGACTGCGATCTCTATCTTTGTCCCCTGTGTCTTCCTCCTTGTCCTCCTCACTGACTTCATAAGTGTCTGGTTTCTTTCTCCTATGATGCTGAATAGCCAGAGGAGTAAATCTGTTTCTTTGCTGTAACGGAGTGAGAAAGGGATTACCCTCCGGGCTTCCTGGGAGCTAAGTCCATCTTGTCTTTGTTGTTGTTGCTGAGAAAGACGGTCGCCATCTTGATTAATGTCTTCAAAGTATTCAGACAGTTTTCTAGGTGCAGGGGAGACTTTCTTTCCCTTAGGATTCACCCTTCTCCAGTCCATTATAATCAGTAGATGTTCCGACACACTTAGGCTCAAATAAAGGCTTCTCAGGCTGATTTAAGTTGCTTTTTCAGATGCTTTGAGCGGAAGCTATAGCTTCAAGCAGCCATTCAGTTCCGCGATCAAGCCACGCCCCGAAATAAATTATTTAAATGCAATGCCGAAGTTTTTGGTGTGCTTCCTCCCTATGGGAAATTCAGTATGAATATTGGCCTGGAAGTAGCCTGAGGAGTTGAATGCACCCAAACAAAAAGTAAGTGGTGTGCCGAAGAAAGTGTGTATTGAATTATGAAAGACATCACAAACAAGGCTTATGTGTCTTCTGTGCTACTTTGTCTTTAGCATAACACTGACTGTTTTGTGTTTATTCTCAAATGAATCATTACTGTTATGTTAGAACTGCAGACACAATACAGGTTTATCATTAGTTTTGGCTAATGCCAAAATTCTCATTCCTAGAAAACTGTATCTCATTCCTCTTGCTTTTAACATTTAATCTAATAATGATTTAATGAATGAATGAATGAATTACTATCTAAACTATGGAACTGTTTATTGCATGCCACTTGCAGTAGAGGACATTTTTAAAGAAACATGTATCTATGTACAGCCCATACTGTATGTATCTAATGTATTCCCTGTACTTGGTACCTCTCTACCAAAGAACCTCTGCTTGTAGGTGCAATAGCTGTAGACCACTGCCCATAGCGTGTACAAGAGTGGATGAAATGCATTGTAACTTCGGGCACACATTCACATATTGTGATACCCCTTTTCCCATTGAAATAGACACTGCATGAGAAAGATAATATCAAGAACCTTATATCTCATGTCTCGTGCTTTTTTTGTTACATTGCTGTCTTGGTAGATGCCCCCTGGTGTTTTGAAAAGTGTTGCTGAAGTAAACTATACCCCAGACATATACATATACTGCGGCTTCTGTATTGCCTGTAGGTAGATCAGTGTTCTGGAATGAATGTAGATTGTGCTACAACCCGGGAATTGCCTTTTTCTAAGAACTGACAATGATGCACTTAATTGGCAGTTTGATTTAACACTTAGAGCTGAGACCATAATGACATTTTCTCCTGTGGTTATTCCTTTTTTCCTTCTTTTCCTTCTAGTAATACATCAGATATGTGCTATACAGCGGTGGCTCTCATTTTATTAATGCTCTTCTGCCTAAACCAGATTTGTATATTGTACATGGCAAAAATTGATGGTACATGCCAATGCCCAAGGGCTTGAAACTTTAACTTTTACTTAGCTCCATGCTTCTCTGCATGAGCTGGTTTTGTGAAACCCAAATTCAAATATGTTTATACAGCTATGTGATCTGTTATGTGGAAACCCAGCTTTAAATTACAGGAAGGCCTTGTCCCATATACTCCACAACTAGGATAAAAGTATTCCACATTGGAGGTAAAACAATTCTATTGAGTCTTTATTAATGTTAAAATTATTTTTGTAGACTTAAGGCATGGGGATCCAAATTATAGAAAGATCCCTTATCTGGAAAACCTCAAGTCCCAAATATTCTGGAAAGTGGTCCCATGCAGATATTCTTAGTAAAGCTGGTTTTGGCAAATCCGGAAAAAAAAAAATCAGCATTCATAAAACAGGCATCATGCTCTTCATGCTTGTGGGAAAGGAGATCTGGTGATCAATCAAACATCTGATTAAGTGGGTTAGGGGAGTCACAAACTGACTTTATAGTGTGAAAGAGAAAAAGACTATACTGAAGGGCAATGGGCATCTCATTATCCCAGTGACTTTAAGGGAGTTGTGTTTGTCAGCTACTGCTGCTGCTGGAGTTAGTTTCCTTCCCCAAATTATCAATGGGAAAAATTGCAAGGTACCCCTGAGTAGTTGCAGCAAGAACCGTCATTGCCACTGAAGCATTTTACTATGTATTGAAATAAATTGGCCTGAGAGGGGCAATATTTATTCGGGATTTATATGAGAACTTTTTGCTTGGTGTGAAAAGCAGTATAGCTGCTCTTGCACATAAATATTACATTATAATATAGTTTACTGGAATTCCACAGAGCAGTAAAGTTAAATTAAACTCACTAATGGTATTTGAGAAACCTATTATCGAGAAAGCTCTGAATTATAGTAACCCCATCTTTCTTAGAGTACATTCTAAGAATTTCTTTGTGATTGGTTGCGTTTGCGCTTCACAACCAGCATCCAATCGCTAGTAGGCCTGTTTGACTCAGTTATCTCCACACACAGAAAACCCTGATTTAAATGCTGTTGAAATATTGGCATCTTTCGTTAGTGTAATTGTAGAAATCATACTTCATTTAAAGCTCTCTACCACCTCAGTGGCATTGCTACCGAGAGAAGTACCATGTGTCCCCTTCTTTACAAGGCTTTTCATCGTTTTCTTCAGTTTTCTTCCCAGTGCTTAGGGCCATATTTGCAGATAAATCCTACTCTTGCTGCATTCTGTTGCTTTTTCAGCAGAAGCTGGGCCATTGTGATATTTATCTGAATTCAAACAAGGCTAATTAAAAGAGCTGCTGACAGTTGTTGTGATCTGACTTTGACTGGAGCTTGATGGTCATTATGGGTAAATAATGAACCAGGTCTGCAAATGCAGCAGCTGCCAACGTGGGACAGAAGTACGACTATTGCTTCCAATTTAAGGATCTATCGACCGCTTCCCTGCTCCCTGCAGATCTTCTGCTGAAAACTAATGTTTTCTGCTGCTGTGTATTGAGGTTTCAGCTGTTTTCAAATACAGCTCATAATTTCCTCCTTTAAAATTTAACTTAACTCATTATTAGGTTTTCAGAATTAACAGCTATTCAGCTGATCCAATATTTGGTCCCTTTTGTTTTTGTATTAAAATTAAGTATTTTACTTTTCTGGGGGCTTATTTGTTTCATGCAAGATACATCCATATACTTGCACTACATGTAATTCCTTTTTGTGTGATATAATTGGAAATGCAGAATCTTTTGAATGTATGGTTTTTATTAACCCTTTGTGCAAACTTCCTTGGAGAATGCAAGCGGCAAATAATATATACATTTATTCTTGCTTGTAATTATATTTCTTTGCATCTTTAGTGCTGTTATTTCAATATTTCTTTGACGTTTCTCATTGAAAACGATTTAGAAATTGTGAAATACATTTTATTATCCAGGTGAGGAAGACTGGTAGAAAAATCCGATTTCAGCATTTGGTATACAGAGAGAGATTGTCTTCTGTAAGGTGGAAACTGTGCCAAGAGCAAATTATTAAGTAAAAGTGCATCACACTTATATTTTTAATGAATATTGAACCTAAGAAAAGAACTTGTGCATTTTATCATTCTAATCACCAGTTTTTTCTGCTGGGGGTTGCATTGATTTTCTGTCCTGGATATGGTCCAGGGTGTGTTAACAAGAGGTTACGTTATGGTGGTTTATATTAAACCAGATCATCCTGTTACTAAGCATGTGTGGAGTCGTTCATCTGTGTCACCAAAACCCTTGAGATCATCTGACATGGGCTTTGCAAGAGAAACTGTGATCACTTACAAATCAAACATGGCACGCTCTAAACCAATTGTGCACGGCAATCGTGGCTAGAAAAGGCAACTAATTGAACATGATAAAGTGTAAAGTTAATTAACACCCTTAAATTTGTTGATTACTTTTAGAGATTATATTGTTCCTTGAGTAGCAGCTTTCCAACCCAGCTGTCGCCTGTTTAGTGAATGTCGCTGGTAAACAATAGAGACGCCATAATACGTCGTAAATGGCCCCAGTGACAGCAGCCCCTTGTGAGACTGCATCTGTAGAAAATGATTAGAACAATTGCATTTTAAAGACTGTTCACATTACCCGCCTAGTCCCATTGGCCTTTTCTTTTGGTGAGATTCTGGTTAATACATCTCTGCTTTGTTGAGATGAAACAATGATTTACTAGTTGGGGTGTCTTAAGGTTAAAAGTAGCTTTTCATGAAGTTCTGCTGGCTATTTTCCAGAATATCAAACGTAACAAGCACCAGATTTTATTTAATGACACCTATTCGGTACTGTTTTGCTTTACACTTCACAAAAAAGGTACAATTTATTTTTGCTATCTCTGTTTAGATTTAATATATAACATTTTTTTAAAAATCTTTAATTTTCTTTACGCCAGAAAACATGTTTGTCATTGATTTTTTTTTTTTTTGGTAGTAGTGCTACGTACTTACGTATTTTATAAAGTCTTATACAATGGGTGCTATTTACATAGCAATAACACCAAGTGCACATATGGTATGTGTATTGTATAGGGATTTTACCCTCACTTTTTCCTTTTTTTACATGACAAAAACCTATCCAAATACTTCCTTTGAGGGCTGTTCTTGATGAAACCCTAGTTTGTGTCTCACTTTACTTCTGATCTTATGGGCTGGTGTGATTTTTCTTTTTTTTTTACATATGTTAAAAAAAATATGAATAGGTACAATAGGAGGATTTACTGACTGCTCTTGAGGGCCACCATATTTGTTGGCATGGGGTATAAGAAGCCTCACTTTGTATGTTTTATTCTTCACATTCTCCGTAACATTACTAAACCATACAATATAATTATTATATAGCTCCCACATATTTTATAGCATTTTCTCAGAATTTATGCATTTTTCACATCATTCAGTGCCACAGAAGATCTTACAATTTATGCACCTATCACATTAACAACCACTAGGGTTCATTTTATCAGGAGCCAATCATTCTGCCTGTATGATTTTGAAGTGTGGCAGGAAACCATACTACCCAACACATATTGGGGATGCATGCACTCTTCATTCATTTAGTGCCCAGTTTGAAATGAAATCCCAGTGCTATAAAGAAAGAATCATCATGCCTTCCAGTGGTATATTTAAGAGCTTTATGTCTGGCTATTAAAATACCCCACCCTCCACTTTAAACATATATAGCTCAAAATGAAATTGTATTAAGTTTTTCTCCGAGTGACTTTCACAGTGGAAATAAATTCTTCCCAACCCGGTACCCTAGCTTAACAATACAAACAAGAATGCATATCCTTATTTAAGAAAGAATAAATTAGCAATGTATTAAGACGGGATTCCATAGATCTGCTGCACTGATGACCTTGTTGCTTTAGGTTAAAAAAAAACTTTTTATACAGTTTCGAGATGTGACCTAGTTTTCTGTGAATTCCTATGAGGAAAGAAGTTTTCTTTATACTGACCTGGAATGTACATTATTTGCATACTGTTATTATAATACTGTATTAGAAGTGACTATTTTAAACAAAATCCATTCTTTACCAGTGTGTTGTCTTCAATAATTACCTTGCTTGTTTCTGTGCTTTCCACATGAAGTTATATATTCTTCATTAGCTGATGACCAAAGCTGAACTATAAATGTACAGTATGCTTTTGTAGTATCAGTTTAGGTTGTAGTAAAGGAAAACTAAAACCAAAGACATAGGGCAGAAATGTACATTATGTTTCTGTACCAGCCCAATGCAAACACATCCCTTTAGCAGGGAAGATCTGTGCCTCCAAAGATGCCCCTGTAGCTCTTCTTTCCTGCTGATTCACTGTACATGTGCTGTGCTGCTGTCACTTACTGAGCTTAGGGAATGACTCACAAGATACTGAATACAGTGGAACCTCAATTTTACATCCCCTGATTTTAAGTTTTCCCTCATTTTACATTGTTGTTTTGTGGTCCCACATATATATATTATGCATAATACATTTCCCTGATTTTACATTTACACCATTTTTTTCTGATCCCCCTGAAATATGTAAAATGGGGGGTTCTACTGTTTATATATTATAAATGTCACAAAATAAGGTTCAGGCTTATTAGCAAATAATTGTTGGCATATGAGAGTTCATAAACCAATTGGCAACAGAATTTAAAAATTCTCTGCTTGATGATTTGTGATGGTCCCTAAGCTTAGCTTTTCAATGGCTGTTCAGAGCACACTGAGCATGTGCATATCGCAGACACTTCTAACAAAATCCAAAATTGAAAACTCCTGTGATAGTTTTGAAGGCTTGGATCATTAGTACTATCGGGATTCTGAACCTTTAGGCTGGTTCAATATATAAAATATGGCATTTCTAGTCATATTCATTTTTCGGGTTTAATTCTTCATTAAGTATATCTAGTATAGGTCAATCTAAAAAATTCATTGATTACTCAGCAAGTCCAGTTGTTTTTAGATTGACCTATACTAGATATACCATGACCTGGATGAATGAAAATCTTCATAGTCATATCTTCATTAAGTACTTTGGTACATTTGTTACTTAAATTAATCTCTTTGTATATGTGATACTCTATTATCACTGGGCTGATAGTCTTTCATGGTCATCAATATCTGCCATAGTTATCAGTGCCAATGCCATGCCATATTTTTCCTCAGGTTTCGTTCCCTTTTATGTCGAAAATTCCTCCTAAACTAAGACAAAAAGCCTATTTGTGTCATCACCCTAACTAATTTATATAAAACCATATAAAAAAAGTACCGATGGGGGATCTGTTCTCTGGAAAGCAGTTATTCAAAAACTCATATGTACTCCTACCCATGGTGTATTATAAACACTTTTTTATTCTGTGTATAAATGTTCCAGGACATGATATGCAGTATCTAGTAGTCGTAAGTCTAAAGCAACTGAACTTTGAGTTCTATTGAAAATGTTTCACCTCCAGACCAATCGGCTTTTACATGTTTTCCTGCTGTGCTCCCATGATAACAGATTGTACTTTATTGTAACTGATGTTGACTAATCCAGCGTAAATCAGTGCAAAAAGAAAACTATTGTACTGGGTTTTTAATATTGAAAAAAAATTAAGATATTATTCTTGGTGTTGCAGATTTCCCCGTCTACAAAACCTTTCAAGTTCTAAGCTTTCCAAATACACCTCCCCTACTTGTGCATTGTACTATGTAACATGTATGCCCAAAATTTTAAGAAGAACAAAAGTTCCATCTTTTTTGTAATTCCTATTTCAATTTCATATGTAAAAGAAAATGTAAGAAATATCCTAATGGGATTTACGCAGGAAAACATGTTTATGGTGTTTTTTTTTTTAAGTAGTGCAATATACTTTGTAAAGTCCTATAGAGCGGATGCTATTTACATAGCAATAACACCATGTGCACATATGGTATGTGTAATTAATAGGCAATTTATCCTCACGTTAGCCCTTTTTCCATGACAAAAACCCGAGCAGGCATTTCCTTTGAAGGCGGTTCTCTATGAAATCCTTGTTTGTGTCTCACTTTACTTTTAGCCTTACGATCTGGTCTGATTCTGTTTCTTTACACGTATTAAATAATGGGGGCAATGAAAAGAATTACTGAATACAACCAATATGCTTTCCATTAGGCTAATCTTGGGAACATTTTGCCAATCGTCCATGTGGCTTCTTCAGTGTTTGCTTGCTTATAAGATAATACTGTATATAAACAAATCTATCATAAAGCCATACAAATGTCAAACAACTGAACTAGGTTAATAATGTTTAAATAACATTTAGTGTTGTGTGAGGCATAGATATATATTTTAATCTATGTTGTGCTCATTTTTCATTTCCATTCCTTCATTCTGAATAATTATTATGATGTACTAAATCATAGCTTTTCGTAAAGGTATACACAGACAATGTATAACAATGTACAACATAATAGATGCAACGAATACAATATCTACATCACAAATTTAAAAGGAAATGGGCACCCCAGGCAAAGACTTTATTTTTCTAGCACAATTGCCACACCATTAAAGCAGTGGGTATTAGCCAGAGGTCAACCATTTGTTAAAGGGACCCTACCCATGTAGCCCATGAGTAAGGGGATTGTGCATATAATGGAGCATGATCCTTTGCAAGATCAATAATTCTGTGTCTTGGATACTATTGATTATACACTTGCAAAGGATAGACAGCTTAAGTCCATGAAAAAGGTAATACTTCGATTCCCGAGGACATTGCTCTGTATCACCTCTATTTTCAGTCAAACAGGCTGACTTCAATCTGATAGCATCACACAACTGACTTCAAGGCTACGCCCCTTTATGTGAACCCTCAAGGGTTGACTTTAGTGGTTTGGTTAGAAGCAGGTGAAGAGTCTGGGCCTTACTTGTTGTATGAGAGTTTTACTTCTATAGGCACACACTATCACTCTGAGTTTGTGCTGCCAAAATGATCAGTCAGATCTATTCATTAATGTTTGTTATACTTCTATAGGTCCTAGGTCCTGAGGATCAGCACTTGGGAAGGTTTTGGCCCGCCTAAGAATAATGGAAGGCAAGACTTTAAGTCATGGCAAGACTTAAATTGGCAGCTTCCTTCGTATTACCTTTTTAGAAGCTAGTGGAAAATAGATGGCCTGAGTTGCTCTGTGGAAGGCAGTTCTAAAACATAACTAATAAGTGAGCTTTGGCAAACATACTTCTGCTTAAAATACATCTTTAATTAAGATTTTTGATGCATTGCATTATCAGAACACTAACCTGTTATTCTTAGGTGATGGGAGATCAAAAGTATGCATTTTCTGGCTCAATTTATCGAAAAAGATTTGTTTTTGTTTTTTAATTCAGCAGTATTTTTGCCTCAGTATTTTTTTTGTTTCCAACATAAGTGTTTAAACAACTGAGACAGTGCAGCTGCCAAAGGATTAACCAGCTGAGAACCATTGTCAGCATTAATTCTGGTCTAATAAATGACTCTCTGTAGCTATTTAGCAGCCTGTAAAACAGATAAAAGCCATTGACCTATGATGGATAATACTGGATTTTGTTTGTAAAATGTGGCTTGAATTGTCATCTTAATTGGCTTTAGGTCATAACACGTGATTGCTTGAATTCATTATGGTGCAATGTAAAGACAGCAGAAGGATCAGTAAAGTATCAATAAGACAAATTAACAGTGTTTTTATGTAGTGAAGCAGCTTATAGAGGCCTGACTAGAAACAAAGGGGCAAAGTACCACAAATACAGTAGAGGGTATTATAGACAAAATGAATATTTTTTCACATGCACAAACAAATGATGTTAGGAATAGTATTTGCATCTAGAGCATTGTAAATGTTTCTTCACTGTAAGGTTGGAATAGTTGATTTTCGCTCCCAGATAATATCTTGGCAGATTGCATTCAAAGGAGAATTCAACCTGCAATGACAAAATAAATCCTCCCCCTGCCCTGTGTAGACATCCTCCCCCCCCCAGCCTACCTGCCCCCCTCCGGGCAGATTTTGGCCTCAGAGTTCACGGCAGCCATCTTCTTTCTTCGGTCTTTTTTGGAAATTTTCATGACTTTCGGTGCATGCACCAAAAATGCCGTCAAGACATGAAGATTAGCAGAGAAGAAGAAGATGGCTGGCGTGAACTCCGAGGCCAGAATCTGCATGGAGGGGTGAGTAAAAAATTTGGGGAAATTGCCCGGGGGAGGCAGGTAGGCTGGGGGGAGGGGAGGAGGGGTAGGTGGAAGGGTTATTTTTATTACAGGTGAAATTCTCCTTTAAGCCTTTAAGGACTGTGGTGGAAAGATTTGGGATGTTATGGCCCCACTGCTTTGGCAATTGCCTGGATGCGATCATGCAAGGGTTTGACAAGCAGTTATCAATTAGAAGAGAAGACTGCCGCATATCCAAGTGTATGACAAGACATTGCATGGGCTCCTTTAGTCCACAGATGTGAATGATGGCGTAACGGCAACAAAACACCCAAAATTTACCCATGTGCCATGTAGTATCCATTTGGTTGATATTGGTTTCTTGTTAATTCTACAGCAATTACAGAAGATCTATGGCCTATTGCAGATGTAGAAAGAGAGAGAGAAAATTTGCCAGCGCTCGATTTGCCTTTAAAAAATAATTACAAAAAATGAGGTGATAGTACCACACTTTGGCCAAAATATGTAAGCCCACGTGCCACGTCAAGGCCTCTCATTGTACGTGAGTCCTACACTCTTTGTGAGCATTATAAGTTTGTAGTGCATTTAAAATCAAGTCCCCCAGTAAGACCATTGTGCACTTACCCTTAGCTCTGGAGCTCTAGTGAGAAAGGTCAAAGTGTGGTACTAACACCTCATTTTTTGTAATTATTTTTTAAAGGCAAATCGAGCGCTGGCAAATTTTCTCTTTGTGTACAAATATTGGCTTTTTATCGTTTTCGGCAGCTGGTCAACTCCAGAATGTGGGTTAGTCCGAGTGCTGGAACAATGTTGTCTACGGCAGCTGGTCAACGCCACAGCGTGAGTTAGACCGATCGCTGACGATTTCTTTCTGTGTTCTATTGCAGATGTAGCCTCCATACTTGAATGAGTACCTGCTTGTGTTCATAAATAAAATATTTTGCTGTTTACTCTTGAAAACTATAGTACCTATGTTTCTGAAACAATCAGTTAAAGTAGCAAGAGAAACTTAAAGGGTTTGTTCAACTTTAAATTGCTGTTTTAAAGTTCTGTTTATCCACTGTGTCTTCTCTTCTTCATAGGTGTTGGAGCTGCTCGATCTGGAAATCTCACATTTATGGTTGGTGGAGTGGAGCAAGAATTTGATGCTGCAAAAGAGCTTTTGTCTTGCATGGGAGCCAATGTGGTTTACTGTGGAGCAGTTGGTACAGGACAGGTATGTTTGTTCTGTTTCATTCTGTTGTACAAATAGTCATTAGCTGTGCACCAACAAGCACTCTATCTCTGTATCAGAATAAAATCCTTGCAAGGTATGACATTTTGATATCTAAAAGTCAGAATTTGTATTTTTGTTATCATGTGACATATGAAATCAAATGAGGCTTGCCAAAACTTAAAAAATATATACATACATCTATTATTATTTTGGAGCCACAATAGTTTCATACGGTACATTTACTTAAGTGCAATTCTACTGTATATCTTTCAAGTTATGTAGTCCCTATTACTAATAGCATATTATATCAGGTTCTAGCTTTTATCGAGAGAAAGAGTAATGTTGTGCTTAAAGGACTCTGTCCTTATTTATTACACTCTGTAGTTGCTTCTGATACATATATTTTGGTTTTAGACCCCGTTCTTCTGTATCTGTGTCATGTGATTTAATGTGCCCAGCCTCTAGCACTTTCAAGAGAAGTTGGAGTGGAGCAGGTTTCAGTTCTCTTTCAAATCAGTTTCAGATATTTACTAAATAGTTGATATGCTCATTGGGGAAGAAATATCACAATATATATTTTTCAATATTTAAAGAACATTGCTTTCAGCTTCAACAGTTGGGCATTTAGTATTTTTATTGCAACATTAGCAAACAAAACTATGTCTGCATGTGTGATATATTTTGGAATTTCAACTTTTTTTAGGCTGCCAAAATTTGTAACAATATGCTATTAGCCATTAGCATGATTGGGACATCGGAGACTATGAATCTTGGAATCCGGTATGTGAATATCCATTTGCTTTTATTATTTTAAATAGGAAGATATTATCTGACTGATACAAGTTTGAGATCTTGTTTCATTTTAACCAACTGGTACATTTATGCCTTTACAAACTGAAGTATCTTGGTAGCTTATATATTTAAAGATATCCCACCCCAAAGAACCTGGATCAAATTAGGAACGTCATAAAGAGTTCAAACTAGGTTGTACCAATAATAATGGACATGCATTTCAGTTGTCAAAGCTGTTTGTAAAATGATTGTGTTAAAAGTATGGTCTTCAAAGAAATAACCTTTTTTTCATGTCGCTGTTGTTACATTCCTGCTTATTACCATGCACAAAAATATAACCCTGTTGATTTGATATGGCTAATTAACTTTGTCTACTTTAAAATTTGACTAGGAATGTTGCCTTGTTTGCATAATTGCTAGTTTGTTTTATTGTTTCACCCCATTCCTTTTCCCCATGTTTTAGTGCGTTCAAGCATGTCCCAAGTCAAAGGGAGCCAAACGAGGAAATTGGTGCTTTTTTTCAACTAAATCTTCAGTTTTCAATAGAGAAATAAGATTCATGTGATATTTTATTTAAAATTCATTTATAATGGAGCATTTTATAGAAGTGGTCTTTAAAATATGTTTCATCTGCTGAAAAGAATGCAAATGGCCTTATATATGATAATCTATAAATGTGTGTATTGATAGAGCACACTTGGTGCAGGGGGGGTGTGAACACCTGCTGCCTCAAGTCGCTCCTCTTGCCCCGGCCCCTGAGCTCCGTTTCTGGGTCCTGTAGACTCTGCTTTCTTCGTGCACGTCAAGTGACATCATCGCAGTTGGCGGGAAATTTAAATTTTTAAGAACATTTAAAGATGCAAATGCCTTGTTCACATTGTAAATTGTAAAGGTCTATTCCTATAATTCCTGGGTGCTCTTTCTAGTCTGATTTGTGTTCCGGAATACTTGCCTGTTCCCGACCTTGCCGTTCTGCCTCCTGTACTGACCTCAGCTTGCATTGACTATTCCTTGGATTTTGATTTTGTATCTCGATTCTGTTTGGTTGACCCTGGCCTGTGACACTGACTTTACTTCTGTTATCTGAAATGGTACCACATTGCCCATCTGGTATTGACCCTGCCTGTTCACGCCTCGCTGACTGCTCCCACGTCCTATCCGCTTACGTTCGGTTCCTGTGCTTGCCAAGAACTCTTAACCTGGTTCTCCCACAATAAGACCTGGCAGTATCTGCGTAGAGGAGGGCTCCACCTGAAGCAAAAGGTGGCTGTTATAGGCAGAAGAGTGGGCAGTAACCGGAACCTTGGGATTCTGGGTTTGGGAAACCTTATGTTACAACACTTTTACAAAAAAATATTAGTGCAAGGAAGCCTTGTTTATTTTATTGTGGATCATAAACTATAAGAGCATATATTTGTATGTCCTTATTTTGCATATGAGTAAGAGCTCTTATTCACTGTAGCTCAGCAAACATCTATATCTACTGCACCCAAAGTGGCCATTGATAGATTGCACCTTTGTTTTGCATTTATTTCTGTAAAGAAAATCATTATCGCGGAATTCTGTCTTGAACATTAATGTTTGAAATCGGTGTGAATGTTTAATACCCACATTTTGCACTGAAAAAAAAGCCTAGGTGAAACATGGGTTTGAGAAATATTTTTTTTTATGTCCCTCTAACTAAAGCGTGGTCTTAGGCTTGTGTGTTTATGTTTGTGTCTTACTATAAATATCTATTTGGTCAATTTAAAATGTAATGTTTTGTTGACCTTTCCACTGTTTATGCTTTGCTTTTTAATGAAAAGATATATTTTAATTTAGGATTTTACACATTTTATTGTCCTGTAATGCATTGGTACCCTGGTAATTACCACATCAAAATTGAGCTGTTTTATTGAAGTGTGTCCTTGCCTTAGATGTTAAACTATGTTGACCTATTATGCTGTCAAACAGTAATTGAGATAAAATAGAAATTTGCTTTGCACCAGTGATAATTGGTTTATCAATTTTCTATGCTATTTACATTTTAAAACAGAGAGTTGCTTCTGCAGTGGAAAAAATCTAAAAATGTACAAAAAAACCAAGAATTAATATTTATAGTCTGTTTGGCCCCTGAAACCAATGTTGCTTTGATTTTCTAATTGCATTGCATTTTATGGCTGCAGAAGTGTCCTGACTACATGTGTTGGTACATGTGGTATTGTGGGTAATGACTTTCATATTAGAATACTAGGATCCAAGGTTAAACAGGCTTTGCAGAGAGGGGTGAAGCACATTGCATATACAAGTAAACGTTCATCATCACAATCTGATTACCTATATTATATGTCAAATGAAAAGATACTATAATTTTTTGCCCAAACTTTTACAGTGTTTTTAATAAGTTTTGAAAGTCAGAAGCCGTAGTAGAAAGTACTAGTTAAGGGAAGATTGTAGGATATCTTATCCGATGGTAGCTTTTGTATCAGCAGGCGACACCCAACATAACCCTGGTGCTTTAACAACTGTTAGCCAATGTTGAGCTAACCGTGTCAAGAATGCCTACTGCCTTAATAATAAATATTTTGGAGAACAAGCATAACACAATTGTCCCCACAAACATTTTATTGTGGCTTTGGATCCCCTGACATGGAATTTTTTACATGTTTAACAGTTTAAGGGGTATATTTATGAAAGAGTGAAGATAGAGATTATCTCAGTCCGCTAGAGTGAAATATCGCCTCTCTCCATTAATTTCTATAGGATTTTTAAAGGCGTATGTATCAAAGGGTGAAAGTGAAAGTTCACCATTTGATAAATGCGCCTTTAGAAATGAATGGAGAGAAGCGGTATTTCACTCTAGTGGACTGTGGCGATCTCTAACTTCACTCTTTGATAAATATACCCCTTAGTCTTTCAGGTCAGCAGCTTCAATGGTTGGTACTAAATGGATCTTGAAGATGAAAGCCTCACCATTATACTAGAGTGTGGCGTGTCACAAGCAACACAGTATTCACCAACACATAACTTCAGTCATAAAAATGTCGCAGTACTCCCATTATATATCGTTAAAACTGCCATGATAATGCTGTTTGGTGGACAATCAAAAGTACCAAAATAGGGTTTGACCTAGGATAGATGTATTAAATATCTGTGGATACTCATTTTTCTGGTTCTATTGCAGGAAGAGATTCAATGGAATCTGTTACAGAGCAGGAAATCCTATATCCTCTATTGGGGGATTGAGCAGGGGTCCATAAGAATCTATCTCTATCAGCCAACAGTTCTACCCTTCTGGTCTGTCACCATCTATCACTCAGTTCTAATATAAAAATAGAAAATACCATGGTGGCTGTTGTGGACCTTGCCTAGACGTTATGGGATCAGTCTTTGATGTGAGATCTCATGTTGTGGCCCTGGCAAGTCATTTCATTTCCTAGTGTGTGTAAATGATGACGGCTCAAGTAGATGTGTCGAAACAGTGATCTAATACATTTAAGTTTTTCACTTTTTTGTACCAAGTCCTGTCTAGTGCGGTCTGTTTATTGATGGAAATATGATTGGCATTTGAACCTTCACACAGGCATTGATGGTGAATCTGAGAACACCAACATACATACACACATATACATACACACATATACATACACATATATACATACACATATATACATACATATATATATACATAGACATATGTGTATATATATATATATATTTATTTATATATAAATACATACATACACACACACAGCAGTGGTCAACACAAGCTAAATTAATATATTTACAAAATATGTTTTTTAATTTATTTAATGAAAAAGCAAAATACTTTTTTAGTATTTGTTAATTATGTAGCACCAACAAATTATGTGGCACTGATCAGAGATTATACATCATTCACATCAGTCCCTGCCCCAGTGGAATTTACAATCTTTTTCCTGTCACATTGACATTAGTGTCAATTTTATCAGGAACTAATTAATCTGCCTGTATGTTTTTGGAGTGTTGGATGTACTGGAGTACCTTGAGAAAAGACAGACATACAGTATATGGCTGAATCATAGTTTTGTTTTTAAACTTGCCCTCTCCGCCACCAGCATACTTACTAAATGGTGAAAGCTACGTCATCAAAAATTGAAATTCATCCTGACCTTGCTAATTTGCTAAAAGCAGTGTACTACAAGCTTTGGCGATTTAACTTTGGCGAAAGTTCACATAGTTTTACAATGTGACATTTCTCCGACAAGAGAAATTCTTCAAGTTCAGGCTGGCAAACTACCAATAAATGACAAAACCTATCATTTTTTACTAATCTCCAATGGTAGTATCCCACATACTTGTTCTCTATGGTATAAATTGTGTAGTGAATTCCACTGCTGAAATTTCCTTTCAAAAGTAATTCTGCCACATTACTCTCGCAACATAATTCTTATGGTTTTTATTAAATATATCTAGTGAGAATTATGCATGACATCTTGAGGTAAACATTGTCAGTTTATTAAATACGCCCCTTAGTTTGAACAAGGGATCAACCAACAATTTATGATAATTCTTCTTCCTTTTAATCCTTCTCCCTTTTCTCCAGAGTGCAAGTAGAATTTAGCAAAATAGCATCTTTTTCCTACAGAGGCTCTAATTCTAAAGAATTAAATATAAAAAAAAAAGCAATTTTTCGTCTGCATTGTTATACATTGTTTACCCCAATTAACACTAGAAAGGTTACATTAGGATATATAAATATATATTTTTTTCTTTTTTAATTGTTTTTTTTTAATGGAAGAACACGCGTCTGCACAAGCCCCAAATATTGTTTAGGGAAATAGGTTAACCTTAAATCTTAACCCATTCAAACTTACTTGCACACATGCTATGTGCTTTCAGCAGATATTATTGCTTTTTGATACTGCACGAGTGTACAACTTTATCCTACTTAATTTTTTTTCTTTGAGTCATATTACATTGATTTTAAAATATGTGATCATAATAGACATCATCTGGTTTTACCTAATTCAGAGACAAATTAAGGAATATAGCAGCATGTGACGTAATGAAATTACTATGGGAATTGCTTACTCTTACTTTGAGAGACAGTGACGATAATTGTACAGTTTCTCTGAATCTTCAGAAAAGGTGTTTAAAACCCAATTCAGTATTGCCTTTTTTTAGTTTTCTTTTTTTCTAGTCTCTGTTTGCTTCTAATAATATGACAACAGATTCAATGCCTTATTTCAAATTTTGTAGCAATAATAACTTATTTTTGTGTTTTTTTTATCATGGAAAATGTTCCCAATTGTAAACACATGCGCTCCCACAGCCCCACCATTGGCAGGTTATTATGGGGACTGACAGACTGTCATCATTTTGATAGCTTGAACAGTATATCTCTTGAGCAGCAATGGAGCTCATATGCAGAAAGTATCATATGTTCCCAGCCAATTTACAGCGAAACAGCAATAACATTTTATCATGGTTGAGAGCCCAGTAGCTGCTTCCTATTAAACTTGCCCTTTCAGATACCTGTCTCGGATTAATTTGTTGATTTCAAATGGAAACTCAGTCTTCTCCAATGAAGCATGACTTTCTAGAAAAGACTCTCACTGAATGACAATTATATTCTAGCTTGTTGTAGACCATTACATGCTTTGGTCTTAGTGGAAGACAGAGGACTTCAGTAACTGATTTTAATACCATGTCTAATTTTCCCTGTCAGTTATATGGAAGCCAGTGGAAGAATCTGCAAGAAGATGAAATGCAAAATGCCTTTTGCTTCTTCTTAATGATACACTTGCTGTAGGAAAAGGCTTAACTCGTAATAGGATATGTGAGTGCAGTAAGCTTTCTTGGAGATATACTGTATGCCACTTTGAAGTGTAGTTGTTTTAACTGACAATTTGCTTTGTTTATTTAATATATTCATTACCTGGGTTTTTTTTTGCAAAATGTTCAGTAGCTAATTAATTAGTAAAACACAATTTTGAAGGTTTTAGGCATTGTATCTGTCAGCATTAGCAGCTGAATCTTCTTATGAAATTTCTTTGCTATTTATTGTTGTGCAGAGATGTTTCCTCCACTTTTAGGCAATAAGGAATTCAAACATAATCTGATATTTTCTGATATTCAAAGTAAATTGGAAGCAAGTAATGGGGAGCGGGCACTATCTAGTTATTTTAAAGGTATTAAAATGGCCTCATCATGTAGAAGTTAATTGAATACTTCATGAATGTGTTCTGACTCTCTGCCACTAGTGATCTGTACATACTTCAGTGCTCCTTTTTGTTATACCTTCCTTCCCCCCCCCCAGCAATTTTCATCTCATATCCTTTATTTTCTTTCTTCGTCTTCTATATTTATAAATTAATATTTAAATTGAACATAGTGCTAATATGCTTTCAGATTGCAACCCAATCCAATAGTTTGTGACCCTTGCATTGCATTGTTTGCCTGACATTATTGCTATAGTTCTCAGGGCTGTCCAACTGGAGGCTCACAGATCAAATGTAGCCCTCTAAAGGATTTTGATGGTTTTTAGTCTGCTGAAAGGGTAGACTTCATTGTATGACATAATTTTGATTTTATCCGGCCCATGAACATACTATATGAGAAAACTACATGTAATAAGTTGGACAGCACTGTATTGTATCTTTAAAAAAAAAAATGTGTAGATATACAGAAGCAGAGCCGAAACGTTGATAATAAATTTTTGATATTCTTTAAATATCTAAAGTCCTGGTTGGTGCGGTTCTTTGAGTTCGGCTATGAATATGGTTTGTTGAACCAGCACACAGGCATGGGAGTCTTTTCGCTATGTGCACCAGTAACAAGTTATATATATATATATATATATATATATATATATATATATATATATATATATATATATATATAGTGAATAAAGTATATATATATAGTGAATAAAGTATATATATATATATATATAGTGAATAAAGTACCTGTTTTTATATTTTTTATACAGGTCATGGAACTCCGAGGTAACTTCTAATATCCAAATATTTTGCAACTGGGGGTACTTTATTATAATACACACGTTTTAGGGAGTCATAT
The DNA here is from genome assembly GCF_017654675.1 of Xenopus laevis. Taxonomy (NCBI): domain Eukaryota; kingdom Metazoa; phylum Chordata; class Amphibia; order Anura; family Pipidae; genus Xenopus; species Xenopus laevis. The sequence goes on along the minus strand of NC_054382.1, from coordinate 34,896,769 downwards.
GACATCAGAACTCACCGTTTATAACTGATGACATCAGAACTCACTGTTTATTAGGATACAATTCACAAGATATTCATGGCTTTTGTGTATTGTTGTTAATTATAAGGAAATTATAACTCCCCTTCCAAGTTTTCATAAAAACAGCCTTTGGCATGACTTTATATGGAAATCCTCAGTATCTTTATGTTTTACAAAAGGGGTATTAGCAATAATTAGTGATGCGCAAAACACACTGAATTCAATGCACATTTTTCTCTGCAATTTTTTCAGTGCAGAATACAGCGAAGTCTATATGCGTGTTTTGTGGCGACTTTTTGCATGAAATACATTGGGGTCACTAGGCGTTTTGTTGCTGTGTTTTTCATGGCAAATTTTACCATGGTTTTGTGAAAATATTTGATGTAACAAATGCGAAAATTTTCTCTCAAATCCATGCCTGGTAAAATATTGCGCTCATTACTAGAAAAAACATTTCCTAAATAAAGATTTAATTGTGTTATTCAAATAATATACAGTCAAGATTATTTGAACTGCAAAATTTGACATGCAGTGTAGGCCCTTCAAGAGCACATCAGCTTTGGCCTTTTCAACACATCTCCATGGCAATTTTTTTTAAGAAATGTAAAATGTTGACCACAAATGATTATGTGAAAGTGTAGTTCTTCTACAGTCTCAATAATGAATTTCACTTTATATCATAAACCTGGTGATAGAACAAATGATGTTTCTGCTTGGGCAAGCTTTGTTTTATGAGGATCAGCAACCTTATCAGCAGTTGACCCAGAACCACACTGCATGTCTTAGAATAGAGAAAGAACATATGTCACATCTCCATGTAGGGTGTCTCGTCCACACACGCAATTTTTAATGAAGATTTAATAGGGGAGAAATTTGTGCCATTTTTATATCAGAGGTTTATTTGGTAGTTATTTTGTGCTGTGTTTAACATTGCAGCTTGATCCTCTCTCAACTCCAAAGGAACACAATGCATGGTTAAGCAGCACATCCCTACAGGAATATTTTATATAAGCACTTCTGCCTGTAAAATGAAACATGGAATAATCTTGTTTATTTATGAGTATGTGTATTTGATGTTTCTTCCTAATTAGAAGGGCTAACCTCAAACTACAATTATAAGCTCTTGTGAGCAGGGCCCTTCTTTTCCAGTTACCTCATTCTGTAAGTCTTGTTAATTTATAGTTTATACCCCTGTTTGTTAGAATAATATGTTTCAGTATGCATGTTTTGTATGGAAAATCTAGTGTTTAATAGACTATACCAAATAGGTTAGCTAATAGAATTCCTTCCATTCAAAAGCAGTTAATTGTGTAACATCTGTGCTAAACATGGCCATTGTGGTTGTAAACAAGGAGGCATAATAACACAAATGCTAGATTTATGTGTTTTAATTTATATTAGACACATAATAAAAGAATGAAAAATGGCACTGCTTTTCAAATGTGTAAAACAAGCCATCCATGTCTCGATGTTCTGTGACATTAATATGCTTTCCTTGACCCTTCATAGATTAGGGCTTGACCCAAAGCTGTTGGCCAAAATCCTAAACATGAGCTCCGGTCGGTGTTGGTCAAGTGATACCTATAACCCTGTTCCAGGAGTGATGGAGGGAGTACCCTCTGCAAATAACTACCAGGGTGGATTTGGGACAACTCTTATGGCAAAGGTACTGATTATATATTGTACTGCTTTGTAAGGGGCAGGTGATTTTAATGATTTGGGGCAATTTAGAAGGTCACTTATTAATTGCAGTAGTCGCTTTATTTTTAGTCCTATTTTACTGCAAAGAAAGAATCTCAATTTCTTTAGCATTGTGACCTTTTAAGTTTTCCCTATTGCTTCTTAAAAATCAATAAGCAAACATTCCTTACATAAATTAACTTCAAATGCTCTCACTTAAAGATTAATACAGCTTTCTAAAAGAAACAAAGCGGTGCATGCTCAACAATGTATCGTAAGTCCAATTACTGTGTAACATTTAATTACGGTGTTTTTGAAATATGCAGAACAGCAATAAACTTGCTGGAGAAATGGCATCCCACGCTTTACCCTCAGCATTGTGTTAAAGTTGGGATTAATTGAAAAGTGTATTGTAAAGAAGTAAGAATAAGATGCAATCATGCAGAATTCATGTATAATCTTTACAAAGACTGTTTTAGGTCATTTCTTTTTTTCGTATGTAATCTATTTTTCATGAACAAAGATGGGAACCCTGTTGCTAAATATGCGTCAAGTCTTTGTTATGTTGCTTTATTTTGGGGAGTTCACACTGTCTGTATGACCTCTCAGTGTTTAAAACTATCTACCTGTGTCTCTTGTTGATTTAAAAAGTTTTTGCTTGGCCAGCACTTTTACCCTTCTGTGCCTAGTGAAAGGAATGCCTCTTTACCAGCCACCTGCCAAGATAATCTTTAACATCTCATCTTTGCTCCAACTTCCCTTAACTTCCAAAGGAAATAACAAACAGCAACCTGACGTCCAGAGCTCATTGAGGGGATTGGGTACTGCATATATAGCCTGCTCTCGCTCCAGAAATGCAGTAATTTGCCAAAACTAAGTGTCGACCCCAAGCTATTGGGTCCTAGACATGACTATTCTGCATTTGTTAGGAAATTTAATTTTCAGTGTCAAAGTCTTGCTTTAATTGCGCCAATCATAAGAAAAATTGAATGTTGTAAGGTCATGTAATAAAAGGCTCAAATTTTATCCAGGTCAGGAAAACCATAAAACATCATCATATAAATGGTCACAACACCTTTTTCTTCCTTCCCTTACGTATTTCCAAATGAATGCATTTTCTAGTTTCCTTTTAGCCTTGAATAAGTTGCCCTCTCACATGTAACACATGCATCACATGCATACACACACCACATATGTTGGTTTAATCAGGTACAAACTGACCTGCCCCTGTGTTATTGAGTAAGAGATGAAATCAGAATATACTTACAGGTGCTGCTGTGACTGAAATTAAATTCAGGATATCAGTGCTGCAACCAATGTGCCACAGTGGTGCTATTTTATGCAATTTTAATGTAGGTAGGTTAACCTGTTCAGATAAAATAGCATGCAAGCCTATACTATCTATGGTGCATTTATAAAACCTCAGAGAGTAGTGGCCTTTTTGCATGCATTGTAAAACATTGTTTGTTGATTTGAAGAAGTGAGGAAGTTTCATATAAAACATCATTTGTGTTTTCAGAATGAATAACTGATCTGTTTATTTGCAGGACTTGGGGCTGGCTCAGGACTCTGCGACCAACACCAAAAGTCCAACCCCACTGGGATCTCTTGCCCATCAGATCTACAGAGTCATGTGCGCTAAGGGCTATGCACAGAAAGATTTCTCCTCCGTCTTCCAGTTTTTACGTGAGGAAGAGAACTAGTGAACAGTCATAGATGGAAAATTAGATTTGAAACACTATTTTTGAACATCCCATAGAGTTTTACTGTATAACCAATGACATGAACTGTAATCACGGACCTTTCTTTCCCCCCCCCCCAACTTTAGAGGCAAACTATAATGTTGGAATAAAAATGTCACAAATTGTAAACAAGGATTTGTTTAGCGTAAATCTTGTATATATCCTGCATATGTACAGTACTCCGTATGCTGGCATCGATATATGTTGCAGTCTAGAGCTGTACGTCTCTGTTGGCAATTTACATCTATATACATTCCACGCTCTTCTTAACCTTTAAAACCTACAGGCCACGCCACCCTACTAGTATTTTTAATTCTGACAAATGCAGAAGGCCTGAGAGAAAGGCAAGTATGGGCTGGCACTTATTTGGGTGGTAGTAAAATCCTTCAGCAGTGATATGCAGGATACTTAAATAAAGACTTTGCAGCTTTACCTGTCCTTTTTTATACCTCAAGTGTAAAATATTCCTATAACTTTAGTTTCCCTTTATTAAACATGTACATTGTAAAGTGTAATGACCTACTTCACATTTAATCTGTAGTAATATAACATTTAACACTGTTTTACAGGAGTTTTATTCAGGCTAACTATTTGTCATAAAACACTTTTGTTAAACCGAATGAAAATAGTAGGTAAATCTTCACAATTAACAGAGCGGCAAGTGAATTCTGTTCATGTATATTTTAATACTTATACACTAATATAAAAATCAGCTTTTACATTGACACAAAGATTCTGTCTTTAAATGCACCCAAGTGGGCAGCCCTGATAGTGTTTTCAAATGTATAGGTCAGATTAGAGGGTGATGAATTCTAAAATTTGGTGGCCATGTACTCCTACTGGATGTGTTTTATAACCAAACGAAAATGTGATCTGTAGAGAATGTGATATGTAGAACAATAAATAAGTATTAGCTATATATTTGTTTTTATTTGTGAATTTCATCCTTGCTTGGAGCCTTTTAAGAAGAAAAAAAATTGAATCTTGAAGCTTATTTCAGCCCAGATTTAGTCAATGTAGTCCGTATACGTACTTTATGGCATTTTTTATGTTTTCCACTGCACGGCACGATTTAACAGACTCCTTTCTTTTCTGAACTGCTAACTGCAAGTTAGAACCAACAAACATCTGCCTTTGGCGGTTCAATTCAGTGGGTATTGTCACTTTGGTATAGAAGTGGGACTGTAGATTCATAGAACACACAAATAAAAGCCACCACACGGATATTGGTTCAGACCTAATTTTTGCTATTGCAGAATAGTAAACTTTGTTCTTTTAATGTTCTTTTGTTGTCCATACATATTGAAAATGAGAACCTGATGTCTATGTGTAATGTGTATGGGGAATGCTTGGGGAGGAAGGTGGCATAAACTTCTTAAGCCATATGCAGAAAGATCAAAGCAGTGTGACATTTAAATACAACACATTTAGAAGTTTGGGAAAGGGTTTTCCAAAACATAAACAGATTGCTGATCAGACTGTCCAGTTTGAAAATCTCACTATTCCACAACTATTGGATCATTGTTTTATATTCAGTAGCCAACTGCACAGCATGGAGTCCTTCTGTAATCAGGTTGCTAAATGTTTAGGAGTGTGCAGTTTAATCTATTACATGTAGGGCCAAGTTGGCCACAGGTCTAGTTGTTTGATCATCATCTTAAATGACTGTATCACCAGCTTATGTATGGGAATGTATACTTGGCTTTTTCTACACCTTTGAATGGCTGCAATGATTTTGTAGCCATCTATTTGCAGTATGGAAACTAGGTACTATTAGAAAATGTTAGAAATTACAGAAGGCATCATGTGATCTGTAACACTCAAGGCAACATTAATAAAGATATATTTTATATATTTTATATATTAGACATTGTAAGATTTAAAAATCTGATTGCAAATGCTACCTTTTGTTTTTGCAGCATCATCAATTTTCAGATGTACTTCCAAGGCAAGGTAAATAGCACCTCCACCAAATGTATAAATGCAGAGGAATATTCTGCAGAGCCAGTATACTGTCTGCATAAAGACAAGAAAGGATAGATGAACCATAATTATAAATAAGGTATATTTTTGCCTATAATTATATACACAGCAGGAAAACTTATCATCAAGCTGAATTCTAATAATTAGTTTTTCCAAACTATACATCCATACTTGAATAAAATGATTTGTTACCTATGCACCCAGTTCCCAGAATCTAATGATTTGTGAAGATATTAGGAAATAAAATTAGTGGAATCCTGATTTTCTTACATGATCATATTGTTCCAAAGAAGAATAGGGAGCTCTAGAGATTCTTAAAATAAAAACTTATAATAAGCCAGCAAATAGAGCCTACAGTCAAGAGAAAAACTGCTTCCTATATTTACCAGACAATGAAGAATACACTACAAGGATTCTGCATTATTCTGCAGAGAGAAACGTTACAATTGTCTTGTTATTCTTTTCTTCAAAGTTTTTAATGAGCTTGAATAAATTTAAAGCAAGCCAGTTCATTTAGTGACCTGCCACAAAGCAAGCTAGTTATGCTGAATTCCCCAGTCACAGGGGCTGCCAAATACCGACTCCTTCATTTACATTACTCTCCTGTACTCTGATATCAGGTGCAACAAATGAGGTATCAGAATAGGAAATGAGACAGGAAGTTAGATAGTAAAACAGTTTTTATTTTCCTTTTTAATGCATTAACCACAAACCATAAATATTTCTTAATTAAAACTAATAGGCAAAACGTATGTCCACCACAAGCCACATTAATTAGATCTCATGTTGAAAAGTGGTGCTTATAGTTTCCATTTAATGTAAAAAAATACATTTATAATATGCTTCTGCACTGCAAAAGCAAATTTTGATTTCAATACAAAATATAAACAAAGAATGCCTGCAGTTTTATTCCTATTATTTTGCCTACCATGTCAGACTTTCATGCCTACAGACATTTTTGTTTGTTAAAGCTGTCGCCCTAGGCACAGGCCCATGGGTGTCTATCCCTATATATAAATACAACCCTGTTGACCAGGTGTGATGTGTTCATGTGGTGCATGTCCAGTTAAGCTCTCTCCTTTTTATTTTTTTTAAAGGCAAATTGCATTTTTTAGCCATTTCACCTCTGCTTCTCCAAGTTTGGAGTTTCCATAGCTACCAATCACCTGCACCTTTCCTCACAATTTGTATAGCAGATTATAGGGCCGTAGGATTTGCAGTAATCCCCCTAACTCTGTTGGGGGTATTAAATTGCAAAATGAATACTGCAGCTGTTCTAGGGGAGTACAGATTTAGGACACCTTCCACCCACAAGGGTATTACCACAATGTTCTCTGTCCCAATTTAGAATTGCATTAATAAGCACCTGCTAATACCCAAATCATTACATCAGTGTTCAGTTGTGGCTCAAATTAATTGTTAGCTCTAATAAAATTAGAAATAAACTAGTATGAACATAATTAAAAAAGAAGAGGAAGAAATGGTTGTAGTTGTGTTGGAGGCTAGTACAAAATAGTAAATCTAAGGTTATTAAGTATACAACTTGGGTTAACCCTCTGTTCCTGAAAACAAACCTTTGTGTTGACTGTCCATTTACTATTTCTAGTTAGTGGAGGGATAACAAAGTAAATTAAGGATCTCCCATACCTTCTTTTTAGCTGTCATTAATTGGGAGTTCACCTTTGTTAAATTTTAGTATGTTATAGAATGGCCTTCTCTTCTCTATTGTTTATAGTTTTGCATATATGCCTTCCAAAAGGATGTGGCCTCATTCGGCTACAGTTTTATGTTATATTTACTTTTTAATAGTCTTTATGCATATGGTAAATTTCAGTACGTAGCCTTAGCTGGGTCTCTTCTGGCATTCTCATAGCTGCTGTTCAGCCCTTACTTTATCCTACAGCAAATGCATTACTTGGGCCAACACTCATTGTGCCATGGTTTTCTCTCCAGTATCTGCCAACATTAAATATATAGAAATTCATTTGAGATCCAAAGCTCTATACTGTTTCTGCTGGAGCCTCAGCTGCTCAGCTGCTTGGCTGCTCAAAGTACTTGTTGACTGCTAACCATTTCTCAGCTTACTTTACAAAGCAGTCTACTCCAAGTTCTCTTTATTCTAACTGCACTACCACTAAAGTAATGCCATAGCCCTATGCACCACTGCAGAGAGTGAAACAGAGGACTTCTGAGATTTACCGACCATACAGTTCCCAGGACATGTTGCATACTGTTCTCAGCCCCTTTTCCTCACTTTGGTACACTCCATACAAGGACACACTCATCATATGCTATGATACTTGCCTTATACACAGATAACCAATATATTTGCAGTTACGTAGTCATGTACATAAGGCTTCTGATATCAGTAATCACCAAAGTAACTATGAAACAGAAACTATATGCATATCTATATATTATTCTGTTTTTACTACTGTACTTTTTTAAAATATCTTCAGGAATCTGACAAGAACTAGGGCTATAATCCTTAAATTAACATTAATTAAAAGGGATGAAGATTTTTGTTAAGTCAGCTCCCAACAATTTTTATTAATTACTCCTGTGGGTGTGTTCACCTGTTCAGGTTAGTGCCCCCTGTTGTTGTCACAAATATGTTTCCCTTGACTATGAATGGTGTGATTACCCTATCTTTAAAGTAATTATTCCCCTGAAAAGCTTTGCCCCTTTAGTATCTTCTCTATATAACCTCCAGTGCAGTCTTGAGTTGTAATAGTTGATTGCGCTCTACCTGTGCTAGATGATCTTGTATGAATGATCTTGTACCCAAAATTAAGCAGGGAAATTTAAATATGTTTGCACACAGCAACAGAGCTTGATTTTGTTTGCACAATTCACAATAACATATTACAGGTATTGGACCTATTATCCTGAAGCATCGGGACCTGGGGCTTTCCGGATAACGGGTCTTTCCGTAATTTGGATCTTCACACCTTAAGACTACTAGAAAATCATGTAAACATTAAATAAACCCAATAGGCTGGTTTTACTTCCAATAAGGATTAATTATATCTTAGTTGGGATCAAGTACAAGCAACTGTTTTCTTACTACAGAGAAAAAGGAAATCATTTTTAAATTTTTGGATTATTTGATTATAATGGAGTCTATGGGAGACGGCCTTTCCGTAATCAGGATAACAGATCCCATACCTGTATTTGTTCTTGTTAAACTTTCTTCTCTTCTCTTGAATACTTGTCAAGACCCTCTACCAACCTGTGAGCTGTCAGGCAACAACCTATTACCTATTTCATACCTTTCAACTGTTTTCTAAAAAAAGAGAAATGGCTGTTAAAGGAACAGTAACCAAAAAATTATTAATATAATTAAAATATAATGTACTGATTGCACTGCACTGGTACAACTGGTGTGTTCCCTTTAGAAACTCTACTATAGTTCATACAAGCTGCTGTGTAGCTATCGGGCAGCCATTCAAAACTGAAAAAAGAAAAAAGGCACAGGATACACAGCAAATAACAGATAAGCTCTGTAGTATACAATGGAATTCTTCAGCATGTATCTGTTATTTACTGTGTATCATGTGCTTGAATGGTTGCCCCCATGGTGCAGTGCAACAGTACATTATACTGCCATTTATATAAAACACTTTTTTTTTTTTTTGGTGTTACTGTTACTTTAATAATGCAACAAAATTATTCTGTCAAAATTGAAAGAAAGTGAATTGTTGGTAGCTGAATATTTATGGTTTTTAGTATAGAGCCCTGAATTAATTTTACATATTCTTTGCTATTATGACTGTTAGAGCAAGGGATACTGTTAATATAGAAATAAAAATACTTTGCCTAAAATCAATGGGCCATACATATAAAAGGGTGTAGATAACTGAAACCAAATAGCAGTGTAACATTTGTAAAATTAAATATCAAGTTATAAAGCTGCAAAGTTAGTACTAATTCACAGTTTTCTTGTTTGGCATGAATTCCAATGTAATGGCTTTGGGTCCTCTGCTTATAAAAGTGCATTTACCATTATGGGAAGAACCTGTTGAAAGTCTAGTAAGCTGGGGTAGCAACTAATGAACATATCTTATGCAATTTTACTAGCTAGTAGCTACGCAAGTTTGCTAGACATTTGATGCTATTATTAAATTACATTATAACATGCAGCAACTTGCTCAGTTGTATGACTTTTAGGTGACTGTGTAAAAAAAATAAAAAGCAGCACAGAAAATTGTATTTCTATGTCTATTGTTAACACATTTGGCACAGTGTGTACTAATTTGTAAAGTAATGACTTCTTGGACACATGTTTTACTCATGAAAAGTTATTGTCACTTTTTATACTTGTACAGAAGAATCCATTTCCTGGTGCTTATATAACTGTTTTATTTCCTTTATGGCAGGGATTTTATATATAGTCTCATTAAGAGAACCAGTGTAACACAAGAATGAGCAGGATCATTTATCCTTTTACTACAGTGCTGCCTGGAGTTGCCTTTGGCTGATTTAACAATGAGGGAGGCTTCGCTAAGACCAAAAAACCCAAAGAAACTTAAAAATTACTGTATGTACATCTATAATTTTGAACTTGTAAAAGTTAAAGAAAATAACAGTAAACCATTTAAAAGTTAAATAGCATTAACATAAAAGGGGTTTAATGTTGAAAATAGGATCCCTTTTAGACAACAATGTACTATGCTGAAGTATGACAGTAAATAAGAGGGCCAAGGTAGATTGCCATCAGCAATCCAATGCCAGTAAGTGCCTTCACCCTGAAATAAAAGCTGACCGTAACAAAAGCTAGTGTGTACTCTAGGATCACATTTAGAGACATGAAGCATTATGGAATGTTATGACAGTATTATTATAACTATTTCTTAAAGGACAAGGAAAGTGCAATAATGAATACATCTGGTGGTATCATCCTTTTTTAAAGTCCATTTTATCTTTATCCATTTGTGTGAAAACACTATAGTTGAAAAAAATGAATGAAATTCCCATGATTCCACGCTCCTGCAGAAAGAGTCTGCGCAGTTTAAAACTACTTGTGCACTTGTAGCAAGTTGTAAGCAAGCTTTTTATGCTGGCTTTCTATTCATCATCTTTCTATTCAGGCTTCTCCTATTCATATTCCAGTCTCTTATTCAAATGAATGCATGGTTGCTAGGGTAATTTGGACCCTAGCTACCAGATTGCTTAAAATGCTAATTGAAGAGCTACTGAATACAAAGCTAAATAACTCAAAAACCTTAAATAATAAAAAAGGAAAACCTATTGCAAATTGTCTCAGAATACCTCTCTACATCATAATAAAAGTTGTCTCACAAAAATGAGCATTTTGATAAATAAGGCTCTAAGTATAGAATTATCGTTTTCCTCGGGTACCACAGGTTTCAGGCCGGCCTGCACATCACTATTCTACAGCCACAGTGCTTGCCGAGAACCCCACAGTATCCAAAATGGCAATATGGCCTGAGAGTGGTTTTTACAGTATCATTTGAGAATTTGCAATAGTCTGAGATAGCATCTGTCACCCTAACTTCACCAGAACATTGTGTATTCTTTTCCCTAAATATCAACGTGAATGATTGTGGTTTATAAACGTATCTGTGTTATTAAACCAGCAATTGTGGATGCGTAGAGGAATAAAAGGGTTGTTTTAATGCCTCTGTCCAAAAGTAAAGGGAAAAAATTGAAATTCTGGTTTTTAGCCAATGCTATGTGTATAGCTTTAGGCATATAAATGATTTTTGAAGTACAATGGCTGCATTTTTAGCTCTTTCTGGCCCACCTCTCTCTTTAATGTTTATGGTTCCTTCATTACTGTGAGTATGGTTCATTGAGCAACTCCTTCGAAAAAAGTACAACCCCTTGAATATTTTAAATAACTGTTGCATGCTCACTGTATTTTCATTAAGGGCAATTGCATGCGGGTATATCTTATTTTTGCATTTACTAGGAAATAGCTGGTGCAAGGGCTTGAGAGAAAGTTGAACACGACGTTCTGCTTTTTCAAGCACCAATCAGCTGACAGTTGTCTACAAAAGGGCATTTAGGTCAGTGCTGTAGATATAAAAGACGGTGTTATGGCTCAACATCCTGAGGTAATAAAACTCACAGGCACTAAAACACCCAAAATCTGCCAGTGGACCATTGCTCTAATTGCAAGAGACCTGGGTTAATGGAGGATGCAATATAATGAAGACATACACCACTTCTGTATTCTGCATGCCAAATGTACCTGTGAAGAGCAGCATCTCAGAAGACAGAGACACAGGTATTATTTATCTTTGAAGTGCACTTTAGTAGTGATAAAACCTTAATCTTGAGTCATTATTACTTCCTTTCCATTAAGTGCAGAGAGTCAGCAAATTCATTGCCAAGATACTGCTCATATGTAAACATACTGCAGACATGAAAACAGAACGCAGATATAAGGCAGTTGTTTAGAATTAGTAGGCTTTTGATCTTAATTGCGTGTGTGTTTTTAAGGATTTACCTTGGAAGCACTTGCCTAATCTGCAAACATGAGCAATGAGCTAAACCAGCCAAAGCATTTGCTCTTCCATTAGTAATCTTGGGCAATGACTTAGCTATACCTATTACCTCAAATAAGGCTGGATTGAAATGGCTTGATGGATATCCATACATAAAGCTATATAATCGTACAAAACGTTGTTATATATTATTGGTACATACATGGTGTCCAGGGCTCCCATGACAGGGGACCCACAAATCAAAAAGAAGAATTTTGCTAAAGGGGCAAGGCATGTGGGGGAATGGGTGGGGGTTGTGGCTAAAGTGCCATAAAAAGGGGGCATGTCCTGCATGCTGGGGCAATCTTTTTTTCTCATTGGGAGACCCCATTCTTCTTCTTGGCAAGGCACAGGGCCAAGGTGACCAATGGATTTATAACTAGGTCCCCTGGTCAGAGGGCACTGCTAATTTATTAGTATCGGTCCATGTGATTCCTGATAGCAGCCTTTCCGAGTGATATTCATATATTATGGAAATTGGTTGGTTTCATAATCAGGCAAGTTAGAAAATGCATCCGTTAATACTCCTTGTCAGCCAGTTTATGTTGCATTGGCAGATAAGAAGAAGCTGCAGTTCCTCTTCATTATTTGTAGTTCTGATCTATTGTGTACTACACAATACTGTACTATGGCAGTAAATCCAAAAACAATAAATTACTTTGTACATCTTTCCCAGGGCCCACCATTTCATCTGCAATAATGTCTCTCAGAAATAACAGACCCCTCATTTTAATAATCTGGAGTGACTCTAAAATATAACTTTTAAATTTTTTTTTAACATTAACTTTCTATTTGAAAATCCTTTCTGGGGTAAGGGGTGGCAAAATAATCCAAGGTTTTTATTATAAATGGAATATTCAATACAACAGTGACATTTAAAAAACAAATCACAAATAAAATTCTGATTGTGATTTTACAGCAGTTACTCCATGTTTGAGGAACCATTTAGGAGAGGCTGAATTTGGGGTTCTTCTGGATTCCACCAAATTATCCTTGTACCCAAACATAGATGACATTAGCCTTAAGGAATATGGATATCCCACAAACCCGATCACAGTGTGCTCTTTGTTATTGTTAGTGTGTATGTACCTCTTGTGGAGTTTACTGTAGCTAGACTGTAACCATAGAAAAGGTATTGTTACTGTGTTTACAAAGCTAATTAAAGATTTACCTTTGATGTCTGGCACCATGCAGGATTTTAAAGGCAATTAAAGGGAAGCAGTGACCAATAAATCTCAGCTTCACTATGATACTGGACCTAATAGAGCTAAAAGAAGAAGGAAATATAAAAGTAAATGGCAGGTCAGATATTTGCCTGTCACTATACACGCTGTTCCATTTAGACCCAAACAAACCAACTGAGAAATGCATTTTTATTTGTGTATCTCTAGCCAATAATTAGACACCCCTGGAAGCATGGGCAAAAAAATCCACTGCATATCTTTTGTTCTTGTCTTTCCAAAGTCAGTGGTAACTCTCTATTCTAGTGCTGTCCAACTGGTGGCCAACAGGTCTACCTTATATGGCTTCCGACCACATTAGAGTCTGGCTGCTGTGGCTGCTTACCTTGTGTAAGCTTAAGGGTTAGTTCACACGAGGAGATTCGGGGAGCCGCGTGTGCATTAGCGCAGGCGACTTTTCATCATAGTCTATGGGAAAACACGCTGAGGCAGTTTGGGGAGATTATCGCTCAGAAGACGAGGCGATTATTCGACAGGCGACAAAATCTCCCCAAATCTCCTCGTGTGGCTTTACCCTAAAACATTATTGATATTAAGATTAACTGTCCCCTGCATTATTCACACCTCAGGAACCTGCCAGTGTTCCATATACAGCCTGTCATACGCTGCATGTGGGATGTAGGGAATTTGTTAGCATTTGGAAATAGATGTTATGGGGTGCCTAAAATGTTTTATTATATCCTAGGGGTTGCTTTGCTATTTACAGGGGAGGAGGAGGTATATGGATTTAAGGGTATGCCTTAAAGTTACTTAATAAACATGGGATGAGTGAGATCCCTGCAGTGAGTGCCAACCATTTTGTTTTTTGGTGTGTTACCGCTATTAGTGTGGATATGGTCTTAAAATTCTTGTGATAACATGGTTATGGTTTAAAGGAGAATTAACCTCTCCTCCTAAAAAAAAGTCCTATCCACTAGCCCATTGGCCCCCCTCCACGCATAGCCAGCTACTTAAAAAAAGTGTTGCTGAATGTCTTACAGACCTCTGTATGCAGAGTAGCAGAGTAGAGCTCATGGACGCCATCTTTGGTAAATATGTTTGGTAAAGAAATGCCGACACTAAGGCCTAAGGTTTTTTGTGCAGTTGGAGTCAGTCAGTCAGTCTGGTGTTCTGAGTTCGCCTACTGAGTATGTGTATCTGTAGATAGCCGAAGGAGAACTGAAGAAGAGGATCCTAAGATACTGATGAGCTCTGCTGCACTACTCTGCATGCAGAGGTCCGTGCGACATTCAGCAACACTTTTTTAAGTTGTGAGCTATGTGGGGAGGAGGTCAATGGGGCTTGTGGGTGGGATTTTCTCTTTAGGAGGGGGGTTTAGTTCTCCTTTAAAGTGAAGGTGGGAGTAGTCAACACTGGTTTCCATTACTGGCTTTTCATTACGTAGGCTAGAAAAAATCCGGCGCTCAGAACCACAGAAGTCTAACAGCAATGCCACATGAAAGTCTGATTGCTGTGACTTCTAACCTTGTGTAAGCTTTAAAGGTATCAGTACTGAGATCAACTGGCCCCTGCATTGTTTACACCTCAAATTCAGACAGTAAACTCCGATATTGTTCACATTTGTAATCCCCCCCTGCATTGTTCACACCTCAGACCCAGATTTTCAGTGCCCACATTGTTCACCCCTCAGACAAACTGCTGGAGGGCCACCAGCATTGTGTGTCGCTGTTAGTATGAACAATTCATTTTACAGTCCTGATAGGTTTTCCTCCTGCTCTATTCTGTCTTCCCTATGCTCCCTGTGTGCCATACTTTGCCTGATGCTCTCTGTGTGTGCCATACTCTGTCTGCTGTATGCTTGGGTGTGCCTGCACTATGCATCCTGTATGTGCCATACTCTGCATGTCCTATGCTACCTGTGTGTGCCATACTCTCCCTGCCCTATGCTCCCTTTGTGTCCCATACTCTGCCTGTCCTATGCTCCCTATGTGTACCATACTCTGCCTGCCCTATGCTCCCTGCATGTTCCATACTTTGCCTGCCCTATGCTCCCTGTGTGTGCCATACTCTGCCTGCCCTATGCTACCTGTGTGTGCCATACTTTCCCTGCCCTATGCTCCCTGTGTGTGCCATACTTTGCCTGTCCTATGCTCCCTATGTGTACCATACTTTGCCTGCCCTATGCTCCCTGTATGTGTCATACTCTGCCTGCCCTATGCTACCTGTGTGTGCAATACTATGCTGCATGTGTGTGCCATATTCTGTTTGTGTGCGCCATACTTTGCCTGAAGGATGTGGGCCTGGTGGGGGTTTGTTAGCATTAAACCGAAGTCGAAGAACAACATGTTGGTTTTTTCAAACCCACATAATTAAGCATGTACAGTATATTGGAAATCTTCTTTTTTAGGGATTCTAACAGACTTTACATCCCCGGAAAAATGGTCAAACATAAATAATTTAAAGCAATTGAAAGAAGTATTTATTTCTGGTGAACAATCTGAAAACAACTAAACTGGGAAAAGTGGAAGGTAAACAAACCCTTTAACCGATGTGTGACTGGTATGCAATTCTTTGGGTACAACAAAGAGCAAGCAAAGGATAAATCTCAGAAAGGATTAATCTTTATATGGCAAAATCTGGGAACTCCCAAATCCCAAGCATTCTGGATAATAGATCCTATACCTATATGTCTATGGAAGAGTTATGGTAACTGGTAGAATAACACTGCTGGACAGGGGAGCATTTCTTGTCATCCTAAAATAGGAATTATTCATCTGCTATGCATTTGAATGTTTATGTTTAAGCAGAGAACCTAGCCTGGTTGGGGTGAGATGGGCTAAAAGGAGCCAAAAAGCCAATCATGTGCAAGACATGCAACATAAAGCCTTCTGAAAATAGAAGGAATTTACTAGCCTTGTACCATATACATAGCACTACCTTAAAACCAAAAAATTAAAGTTTAACTCTCACATGAGGCATTCTGGGAGATGAACCATTCGGCTATATCTATGCTATAAAACCAGTGGTTCTGGATGTATATTTGGCCAAAGGGACATAAAGGAGTGGTTTGCATGTCTCTGCCCATAATTCCCCAAGTGAGAGTTAAACCTTTATTTGTGGTATTAAGGCAGTGCTATGTATATAGCACGAGCCAAGGAAATACCTTCTGTTTTAAGAAGGCTTTATGCTGAACATTTATGTGAAAAGAAAGGCATTATTCTTCTTTAAAGGGGAACGCCACACAAACATAATTTAAGCTTTTTGAGAAGTAAACATAATTTCAAGCAATATTCATCAATTAAAAAATACGCAGACTTTTTATGATGTTTAATGGTTTGGAACAGTTGCCGAAGCCTAGCCCCCTGCTCTCCTGCTGATCTTTCTGACTACTTCTGAGCTGGCTGACTACTGTTACTTTGTATCAACAGACATCTGTCCTTAGCCTGCATCCTCCAAACCCCTCAATTCCCTGCATACGTGATTTCAATAAGGAACAGAACATCTCAGTGCAATGCATTGTGGGTTATGTAGTTCCTGCATGCTGTCTGTAAGCTGTGGAGGAGTTGTTACAATTTGTAACATCAAAGTTTAGTCCCTCCTTCCCTGCCAGGATTTCAAATGATCAGAAAGAGAAGAAATGTTAAACAGTTGGATTTCAGCATAGAAAATGGCATTTATTCATACTTTTTGAAGAAACGGGTAACTGCGATGGGTATATTAGGGGTTTCTGTGTTATGTTGGCCTCTTTCAGTTTGGAAGTCAGAGTTCCCCTTTAAATAAAATATGTACCTCTCAATATTAGCAATACAGTATTTTAATTGCAGGCACAAAGCTAAGATTAATTCAAGGCACAAAACAGCTGCCCAAATAAGATACCGACTTCGATGTCGTAATAGAGGCACACAAACAAAACCACAGGCTGTACACTGGAGGCCATTGTTTGCCTTAAGGTGGCCATACACGGGCCGATAAAAGCTGCCGACAGACCTGGAGACAGAGATCTGGTCCCAGAGGCGTTAACTAGGCTGTACGTAAGCCTGAAGCAATAAGCAGAGTTGCAAACATCACACCTACAAGTGAAGAGATAATTAGCCTTAGTTATGAAAATACACAGCAACAAATCTCCTTAAAGACTTTCTCAGTCAGAAAATCACCTTTGAATAGCGAGAGAAACAGTTCAACGAAAGTGCATAATCGCTATGGAATAATAAAAGAAAGAGGGGGGGGAATATCACGTAATTAGGGTGAATATGCTCAGTCACGTGTACCAACGAGCAACTCTGGCTAATTGTGGGGAACGTTTACAAACTGTTAAACAGCAAACACAGAGATTCCCTCTGTAAAATATAAAAGAGAAGCGCAGCATGGAAGCAGCCCTTAGGCAATTATGTTATATATGGATAAAAGAGCATTTCTTACAGTATGGCGGCCAGATTATTTACAGGCCAGTGCATCTGTACATAGCCATTAGAGTTTGTTGCCTAGTTTAAAAAATAAATGCCTTCATATCAAATCACCGACTCTCAAACTGTTATAATCAGTTTCCAGTTTCTTTTGACAATCTTTACTATTTTTCCCACTGAAGGCAAGTGAATATGTCACAAAACTGGAGATAAAACATTATTATGTGAGTTGTTGGGATCAGTTCTCCTATTTGTACCCTATTTGATTTAAGTACCCTTCCTTACTTTATTTAATGTAAATCACAATTAATATTTTAAATGTCTCCCTGTTTCAGCCATATGTATGCCAGTAGTGCATGTTGCTCTGGTGGACGACATACTGATGCCTAGTACTTTGGATCTACTGCTGGGGATCTGTTACAGTACTTTGAGGCTTGCACTTATATCATAATCATAATAATATTAGACGTTCTGTACACTCATTATGCATATTGCAAATATATTGCAAATTTGTGTTTTTTTTGGTACCAAAGCAACTGGCCAAAATTCTTCCCTGCGACATCCCAATTTACGAAAATTGGAACTATCTGAAACTGCCAGCACTGGTGCTTTGCAGTTGTTCAACACAATGGCCAGTAGCACAAAGCAATCGTATGTGATGTTGCTTCTTAAATGGAAGTACTAGGCTTTAAAGGAAAAGGAAAGCCTCCGCAACAATTACGCCTACCTGTTAGGGTGCCCAAAAAAACCCCATTGCCAGTTACCAGTCCCTGAAAATGTGCATGGTTCCTTTTCCAGCTTAACAGCAATGCAGTTATTTCCATAGAGTACATTGACGTCACATCCAGCTACGGAACACAGAAACATTCTTCTAAACTTCTACAAATGGGCATAAATCATTCATTAAAGTACAATGGCCATATTGAAGGGAGGGCTATGCAAGCATGTGCAGAACTTACTTGAAGGGAAACCTGAATGGCACGGGCAGAACCAGTATATGGACCCCAAGCTTTACGGTGCAAAAGATTTTCTTCAAGCTCATTTATTGACAAGTATGGGGTTTTTAATTTAAAACAAAAAGTTGACTGGAAAGGGGCTAGAGTAGACTACAGTTTGGAGTAGTTAGGGATTTGGGCTTTCCTTGTCCTTTTAATTTGGAGAAATCTTCATACTGATATCATATCAGAATGAGGGTATACAATATATAGATTGTAAACTCTATGGTGTAGGGACTTGCATTGTATTGAGTATCTTACCACATGGCACTTAAACTCCCTATACATATTTATTTGTATTTATTATAATATTTGTCCTCCTTGGTGTACTTTTCTGAATTGTAAAATTGTATAGTGCTGTATATCCTAGTAGCGCTCTGTGTATTTATACCTATATTTATACATACATATGAACCAGCAAAGTAATTGGTGACTGATCCAAGGATCTATGGGATATATATCACCTTGCTGTGTGACTGTACGCACAGGCTTGACATAGAGGATATACACAGAGCATGTTAATGCTTCAAATACAGTTTGGATCAGGCTTTTGATTGACTGAATAATGTATTACGTTGTTGAATTCCAGCAAAATGTCACTCTAGCCAAATGCAGGAAATTACACCAACCAGACTTTGACGTTTTGGCAATTATATGACACAATTCAAAGCATCTTAATGTTATCTGCAGTTCTATTGTACATAATTGGACAGAAATGGAGAAAGGTTGGCAACTTTTGTTGATGCCTCAAAACACTGATAGGTCTAATGTTGTGGCATAAGCTAAATTGCCGGCATGGAGAGAGCACCAATTATGTATTGGAGCATAATTTTCAAAAATGGAGTTATTATGCTTAAAGGGATACTGTCATGGGAAAAAAAAAATTTTTCAAAATGAATCAGTTAATAGTGCTGCTCCAGCAGAATTCTGCACTGAAATCCATTTCTCAAAAGAGCAAACAGATTTTTTTATATTCAATTTTGAAATCTGACATGGGGCTAGACATTTTGTCAATTTCCCAGCTGCCCCATGTCATGTGACTTGTGCCTGCACTTCAGGAGAGTAATGCTTTTTGGCAGGCTGCTGTTTCTCCTGCTCAATGTAACTGAAGGAGTCTCAGTGGGACATGGGTTTTTACGATTGAGTGTTGTTCTTAGATCTACCAGGCAGCTGTTATCTTGTGTTAGGGAGCTGTTATCTGGTTACCTTCCCATTGTTCTTTTGTTTGGCTGCTGGGGGGGGAAAGGGGGGGGTGATAATCACTCCAACTTGCAGTACAGCAGTAAAGAGTGATTGAAGTTTATCAAAGCACAAGTCACATGACATGGGGCAGCTGGGAAATTGACAATATGTCTAGCCCCATGTCAGATTTCAAAATTGAATATAAAAAAATCTGTTTGCTCTTTTGAGAAATGGATTTCAGTGCAGAATTCTGCTGGAGCAGCACTATTAACTGATTCATTTTGAAAATATTTTTTTTTCCCATGACAGTATCCCTTTAAACAGATGATTTTGACTGATGTTAAGATGTTATAAATAATTTCCACTCTTTTAATATTTGTATCACTGGGAGGCACATCAAGGGTCGAATTTTACATGAATTCAATTGATTTTGAAATTAGATTGGGGGAAATCTATTTAAAAAATCTAATTGTTCCAACTCAGACTTATTTTACTCAATTCGATTTATACAAAACTCTATTCGAGTTTTTTCCTCCAAAAAAAAAAAATCCGACTTCAGGAAGGCTACAAACATCTCCAAACTGATCCCTGAAGCTCTCCCATTGACTTGTACGTAATTTGATAGGTTTTATGTGGCGAATAGTCAAATTCTAATTCTTAAAGGCCCAGACTATGATAAATCTTGAAAATCAAATTAGAGTTTTTAAAAAAAAAAACTCGAATCTAGTTTGGATAATTCCATTGTCAAATTTAACAGTTTTGACCATAAAAAAAATTTAAAAATTCGAATTTTCAATTCAACCCTTTATAAATCTGGCCCTTAATGTTGTTTTCTGTTATGTTAGCATACTTCAGCACCTTAAACTGGCAGAAAAGGACTTAAAGCTTCACTAATGTGTACCATTTGCTAAAAGAGGAAACATCATTGCCATACTGGCAGATAAACAGGCCCGGTTTTGTGGAAAGGTCACCAAGGCCCGGGCCTAGGGAGGCAGGATCATAGGGGGTGACATGCTGACCAACCACCAGAAACACTGGTGATGTGCAAAAGATACAATAGTTTTATAAATTTCCTGTGCACCAATCCCCATTGCTTCGGTCCCGACGAAAATTTACGTGAATAAAAGGAGGGGGCGTGGGTAGACAAACAGCAGCGGGCCTAGGGTTGCCCGCTATGTAAATCCGTCCCTGCGCATAATGCAATCTGATTACTATAATCCATAATATAAAAGTTAAATGTAAAATAGTTGAAAATTAGCCAAAATCAAAAGAAACCATCTCTAAACAATGCACATAGTACCTAATTCCAAACTAATAAGTCATTTCTAAAGAGAGGAACAGCTCCCTTTTGTTTTCATAGCACAAGTATGAAAATTGTATTTTTTATTATCTGACAGAAATGCATTGGATTTATCTTATAACAAGCAATAATCCTTTTATAATGAACAATCAATAACAGGCTTGAATTGTCCTGAACAGAAATACAAATTGGCCTTGTAAAAACAACGGTTTCAATTTACTGTTACATTATCAGCAGCCGTGCAATTTGCAGGAATTGGCATCTATATCAAAAGGAAAATGCAATTTAAATTGGTAGACTGCAAGCTCTTTTACATCAAACTTCTTCCTCTTTGGATTTTATGAGACAAAATTGTTTTGCTGTTGAAAATAATGGTAATTAAAAAGACTCCTGCTTGTTATTTAGTCAAGCAATATACTTTTTCAATAAAGATCATGCAAACAAAATTTAAAATCCTTTCCCTTTATTGATGGTAATATCATTTTATATCATGAATATAATTGTATTTCTATTACATAAAAGTGTGCTTTACTTTCCAGTTTGAAAAATCAAATGATAGACACAGAGGCTTTTTGTTCCAAAGGAACGGTGTATTGAGAATGTAATTCTCCTAGAAATCATCAGCAAATCGACATCTATGACCCACTAGTATTAAAAGTGAAATCAGATTTATTAATTAAAATAAATTAATTAATAGTGTAGTATTAATAGTATTAAAAGTGAAAGCAGATTTATGCTACGGAAGGGCCTAAAAGGCCAGTCAGTCCCTACACCTAAAAAGTAAGACATTAAAGTGATAAAGTTGGGCAATACCAAGAGTACAGGTATGGGACCTGTTATCCAGAATGCTTGGGACCTGAGGTTTTTTCCGGATAACGGATCTTCCCATAATTTGGATATTTATCTCATAAGTCTATTAGAAAACCCTTTAAACATTAAATAAACCCAATAGGCTGGTTTTGCTTCCAATAAGGATTCAGTGGGGCTCATTTATAAACTTCGCGCAGTGCAGATTGGCTCCCACAGTGAATATATTTGCCCTGCGCATGGTTACATTTATAAAGCTGAATGTGCAAACAGAAGTGCAATTTTTTTTTTCACAATGCGAATGTCTATAAGAGCTTTTTAAATATGTCAAAATCGCAGTATTTATGTGCACACTCTGCGTTTGAATGACGACACAACTTTGGTGGCGGAGAAAATATTCGCAAAACAGATTTGCAAATTTAAGTTACTGCCAACGATATTTTGGCGCATAATGACCTTGCACAGGGGGCGCACTTATTTGTGAGCCATTTGCGAAAATGTATTCACAATGCGAATTCGCAATCACGGGAAAGAAGTGCAGAGCAATATATTAGCGTTCAGGAAAAAACATGGGCAATACAACCATTTACAAATAAATATGTGCTGTGCGAACTTTATAAACGACCTCCATTATATCTTAGTTGGGATCAAGTACAAGGTACTGTTTTATTACTAATGAGAAAAAGGAAATCATTTTTAAAAATTTGGATTATTTGATTATAATGGCTTCTATGGGAGACATTAGAACAAGAGAAGATCGGCACACAGGCATTCAAATTGCAGGGTATACCTGCTCGTTTATTGTGCGGAATGCAACGTTTCGGGGTCACGCCCCTTTGTCAATCCAAACTGAACAGTAAAGCAAATAACTGGGGTGCCACTGTAATGGTTGCAAAGATCCTATCGTACGAATCTAGGATTCGTACGATTTTCGTACCGTGTGTGGAGAGTCCCGACATTTTTTGTCCGGCGGAGATCGGACGTTTGGTCAATCGGACAGGTTTGATTTTGTCCCGACTGGTCCCGACTGAGCCCATTGCGCTCTCATTGTAATCTGATCAGATAACCCCCGAAATAGCCATGTGCGTTAGTGGCATATCGGGGAAAGATCGCCAAACGAGCAGATCTTTTCGTCTATGGCCACCTTAATGCTAATGATGTCTTAAACTTAAACTAGAGATAAATGCACCATTTTCCCATCTGGTCAAAACTATTACTTAATAAAAAAAATGCTTAAATTATAAGGATTAGGACAAACAATTTTAATTGACAGAAATAAATTGGCCTAAACATTATAACACACTATGGTGTTATGAAGCATCTTACCAAACATCATGTTACAAGGTCACTTTGTTCTTGCCAATAGGAACTCATAAGCATCTTATGATTGATCCCACTTCTGCACTTACATATTGGTGACATTAAGGGGCATATTTAGCAAGGGTCGAATTTCGAATTGAAAAAACTTCCAAATTCGAATTCAAAAAGACAAACCGAAATTAAGTCGAAGTTTTTTTTAGTCGAATAGATCCGGTTTCGTTCAAATAGGTCCGAATTTGGCCAAATTCGAATCGTAAAAAACTTCAATTTCTCAAAGTCCACCAATTTACTCCAAATAGGTTCTAAGAGTTTCCCCCATAGGCTAAAATAGCAATTCGGCAGGTTTCTGATGGCGAATGGTCATCATAAATGAGACAGTACATGATAAATTTCGATATTTTTCAAATTTAATCGAATTTGGACTATTCCCTAATCAAATTACACAAAAAATATCTCGAAATACGAATTTTTTTCATTCGAAAATTCACCTCGACCTTTGATAAATCTGCCCCCCAAATACACCTATGACTTTCTATATCTTCCTGTTAAGAAAATAACTTTTATAATGTTTATATGAACTTTTATAACCATTAAACGAATATGTCAGTTTCTGTTCTTGCTACATTATGATGTAACATAATGTGATTCATAAAATGTTCCTGAGTCTGGTGCGCTTGTTCGA
Organism: Xenopus laevis; assembly: GCF_017654675.1. NCBI lineage: Eukaryota > Metazoa > Chordata > Amphibia > Anura > Pipidae > Xenopus > Xenopus laevis. The sequence goes on along the minus strand of NC_054382.1, from coordinate 34,872,964 downwards.
TATCGAATCCCCAATGTCTATATAAAGATAGAAATTCTATATAGTGTATTACAGATTTTCCTGACAGATAAGTAGGTTAGTCGGATCTACTCACAAATTAGCTGCTTGATTTTATGCTTGTCACAGGGATCGTTGCAGCGTGCACTCTAAGTAATGTTCGCTATACCTGCCGTTCTCCAGCATCACGCGCATCCAGGGACCGTCAGCAAACTCCCAGCGAGTTCATGTCTCTTTATGTTGTAGATCACCTTTAACTTAACTTTTAGTTTGTTATAAATTACCAATTCCTAGCAATTTTTCAATTGGTCTTTTTTAAAAAAATATTTTGCAGTTTTTTTAATTATTTGACTTTTTTATGAATATTAGCAGCTTTCAAATGAGGGTCAGCCAGCAGCCAAAAAAACTATGCTTTAAGTTTATTAAAGCAAAGAAGTTGAATATTCTTGAATGGCCAAGTCAGTGACCCAATTGAGCTGCATTTCACTTGTTGAAGACTAAACTTCTGACAGAAAGGCCCACAAACAAGCAGTAACTGAAATCTGCTGCAGTAAAGGCCTGGCAGAGCATTAAAAAGGAGGAAACTCAGAATCTGATGATGTCCATGAGTTCAAGACTTCAGGCTGTCATTGCCAGCAAAGGGTTTTCAACCAAATATTAGAAATAAACATTTTATTTTCAGTTTTTTAATCTGAAATTAAGTGATTGTGTTAAAAAAAGGCTTTAATTGTGATTGTGTTAAAAAAAGGCTCAATTTTTTATGCAATCTTTTTGTTTAACCCACTGAAGTAAAGCTGAAAGTCTGCAGATCAACTGCATCTGAGTTTTATTTAAAATTCATTGTGGTAATGTACAGAACCAAAATTAGAAAAAAGTTGTCTCTGGCGACAATTTTTTTGTGATGGGGCGGATTTTTCGCCGGCGAACTGTCATGCAGTTTCGCAAATTAATTTGCTTGCAGCTAAACTGCGGCAACAATTCGCCGCTGCGTCAAAAAATAATTGTCGCGCATCAAAAAACAATTGTTTCGCATCAAAATTTACGCTCTCATAAAAATGATAGCTCTGCAAAATTATTCGGACGCCCATTGACTTTATTGCATTTGGACCAAATAGTTGCGCGTATAAAAATTGACGCACGTCAAAGTTATTTTGATGCCCATTGACTTCAATGCGTTTCGCAAATTTTTCTCCATTCCGTGAATTACGCACAGATTCGCCCATCACTAATTATGTGCTGTTCAAACTTCAGCCTTTATAAATTGTAAGATATGCTACAAAATGCTATGCTGGATATGTACATTAGCTACAATTTTCCTTTAAGATCCTGATATCAAAAATGATCAAATTAAAGTCTTAATTAAGTCCCGGTTTCTGCTGCTACTTCCATCACACAACTTTAATACTGTTCTGTCCATGTGTGCGAAGTGCAAATCTGTATCTAATTTTTTCCAATGAGGTGTGAAATTAGAAAAACATGCATCCTGGCAAGAGAAGTTTTCCAGTCATTCAAAAAGTTATATACATTTCTAGTATGTGCGCAGAGATTGACCACTTCACCTGGTGTAGTCTCAGTACATAAAGCTTCAATACAGTCTACCATCAGTATATTAACTGCAGGCTCAGATCTGCAAATGGACTGGTTTCTCGTAACAGAGTTTTGCAAAAACAGACTCGATGAAGGCAACTTATATTTTTTTACCACTTGGTAAAATACTCAGGGTAATGAAACAGGATGGTGTAATCATCAAAACTGTAAACTGATTTTTTTTTATTTTCTGGTTCAAAGAGCCAGACACATCTAACCAACATAAAATAGTAAGCAAGTTAGCATGTAATTGGCATCCACCAAAAAATAATGAAAATTTCACTTTCTTGGTTTCCTTTCATGAGGTGATATTGAAAAGCAGAACATATGTCAGAAATGTGCTTCCAAGCCTCCCCCCTTTATCCAGTAACTTAGAAGATCTACAAAGAGATGCAAACATGCTTAGCACTTGGAAGACCTGGAAAACACTGACATCACGCAAAGAAACTATTTCTACCAGTATTTTATATAGTTCTTGCAGGCTACAGTTTATATAAGTATTCATCCATTTAAAAAAAAAAAACAGAATACCTATATCTTAGCATTTGTTGTGCTTGAGCTACAAGTTCAGGTTAACCAGTTTTCTGTACTAAAATTCCATAAGATGTTTAAAGGGATAATGTCATGGGAAAAATTTTTTTTTTAAAATGAATCAGTTAATAGTGCTGCTCCAGCAGAATTCTGTACTGAAATCCATTTCTCAAAAGAGCAAACAGATTTTTTTATATTCAATTTTGAAATCTGACATGGGGCTAGACATTTTGTCAATTTCCCAGCTGCCCCATGTCATGTGACTTGTGCTGTGATAAACTTCAATCACTCTTTACTGCTGTACTGCAAGTTGGAGTGATTATCACCCCCTCCCTTCCCCCCCCCCCCAGCAGCCAAACCAAAGAAAAATGGGAAGGTAACCAGATAGCAGCTCCCTAACACAAGATAACAGCTGCCTGGTAGATCTAAGAACAACACTCAATAGTAAAAACCCATGTCTCACTGAGACACATTCAGTTACATTGAGAAGGAAAAACAGCAGCCTGCCAGAAAGCATTTCTCTCCTGAAGTGCAGGCACAAGTCACATGACCAGGGGCAGCTGGGAAATTGACAAAATGTCTAGCCCCATGTCAGATTTCAAAATTGAATATAAAAAAAGCAGTTTGCTCTTTTGAGAAATGGATTTCAGTGCAGAATTCTGCTGGAGCATCACTATTAACTGATTCATTTTGAAAAAAAAATTTTTTCCCATGACAGTATCCCTTTAAAGGAGAAGGAAAGGTTAAAACTAAGTAAGCCTTATCAGAAAGGTCCATCTAAATACACCAGTAAACCCCCAAAGTAATGTTGCTCTGAGTCCCCTGTCAAAAGAAACACTGCATTTCTTTCCTTCTATTGTGTACTCATGGGCTTCAGTATCAGACTTCCTGTTTTCAGCTTAAACCTCATTGCCCTGGGCAAGAGCATGCTCAGTTTGCTCCTCTCCCCCCCCCCTCCCCTCTCTGCTGTAATCTGAGCCCAGAGCAGGGAGAGACTCAGGCAGGAAGTGATGTCACACCATGTTAGTACTGCAGCTCCTATCTTAAACAAACAGAGAGTTTCTAAGGAATTTTACTCAGGTATGGTAAAACATTCTACAGAATAAATATAGCATTCTAGATTGCACTATTGCAGCTAATCTATTGGCAATAAAATGCCTCTGTAGCTTTCCTTCTCCTTTAAGCAATACAGGTATAGGATGCATTAACCAGAAACCCTTCTCTAGAAAGCTTCTAATTACGGGAAGGCTGTTTCCCATAGACTCAATTTTTATCAAATAATTCAAATGTTTAAAAATGATTTCCTTTTTCGCTGTGATAATAAAACAGTACCTTGTACTTGAGCCTAACTAAAATATAATAAATCTTTATTAGAGGCAATTAATTAGCGTTTATATGGGGCAGATTTATTAAGGTTCGAATTGGAAATTCAAATTTGAATTTTTGAGTTGGATTTTTGGTTGAAACTCACAAATTCGAGTTGGGATTAATCCAAACTTGAATTAAAATTTGAGATTTATCATACCTGGACCCTGAAAACAACTCAAATCCGACTATTCGCCACCTAAAACCTTCTGAGTTCATGTAGAAGTCAATGGCAGAGGTCCAGTGACCCATTTGAATAGCCTTCCTGACATTCGAGGTTTTTTTCGTAAAAAAAAACTCAATTCGAGTTTAGTCTAATTCAATTAGAATTAGTTTGAGTTTTGGATATTAAAGTTTTTCCTAAAATAAGATACTATTCGAAAGTCAAGGTCATTCAAGGTGAAAAAAATTCTAACATTCGACCTTTGATAAATCAGCCCCTTAATGTTTAAATATTTTTTTTAGCAGACTTAAGGCATGGAGATCCAAATTATGGAAACATCCATTATCCAGAAAACCCCAGGTCCCAAGCATTCTGGATAATAGGTCCCCAACCTGTATGAGAAACACTGGATACAATTCTGTAGAGATGCTGGTTCTGAAACCCATATCCTATCTTAACAATCTCTAGACATTTATGCAAATTTAGAATTGGAGCAAACTAGTTTTCTCACATTTAAATCTAGGGATGACTTGTAGGTTAGGAGTTCATAATCATCTCCTACTGTGATCTCTATGAACATGGTACAGCATTAGGAGCACTAGGAGAAACAGACTTGAGAATACTTAATCAAATAGATGTGCACATTTTTAGTCTTTTTTAATCTTGAATTATAATTTGATGCTTTTGCTAGAACAGTGTAAAAGTTCTGTCTGTTCTCGATCCTAGTGAAAAGGGGCATCCGCTTTACCCTGCACCAAATCCATACTGACCACTATGGTAGATTTCTCATTTTGCACTGTACTCTTATCACGTTTGAATTTGTGTTAATCAATGTATACCTGCCCCCTCCTTTTTCAACTGAGCTCCTGAGTGCTGTCTTGGCTAAAGTAGCTGCACTACCCCCTCTTCCACAGTGTTGGGTGGGAGACTTTAATTGTGGTATGAACCCAGTGCTTGACAAATTTAAGTCCACGGATGACAAACCTAGCAAACTGTATCTTTGGGCGGAGTCTATGGGCCTTCATGACCTCTGGCGAGCTCGGTACCCCACGACCCAAACTTACTCCTGTCATTCTGCCACCCACCAGACACTTTCTAGAATTGATCTAGCCCTAGTAACACCTGAGGCGGCTGCTAAGATTAGTCATATTCAATACGGGCCTCGCTCTATATCGGATCACTCCCCTCTAATTATCTCCCTACAGCCCTGTGATTATTCAGCTCCCAGGAGATGGAGGCTTAGTCCCATATGGCTTGCTCAAGAGGAAATCTCTGACAAAGTGCAACTGACCGCAGATCAATACTGGGCTGAGAATCAAGGCACTGTATCCTCTCCGATACTGTGGGACGCCTTTAAAGCAGTGTCTAGGGGTGCTCTGATACAGGCTATTAATACAGTGCGAGCTAGGACCCAATCTGAAGTTAAACTAGCAACAGAGGAAGCTGAGGAGTCAGAGAGGGCCCATGTAGAGTCGCCTTCGGATGTAACATATGACCAAATGGTCCTAGCGCAGACCAAGTTGAAATGTAAACTAACAGAAGCCACACAAAAAAAGCTATTGTATGCCTCCCAGAGAGGGTTTGAACAAGGGGAAAAATCCGGGAAATTGCTGGCTTATCTATCTAAAGCCTCAATGTCACAAACAATTATACATGGACTTACCTCAGACTCAGGGGACTCCATAACTGATCCGAAACAGATGGCGGACTTATTTGCAGACTATTACACCACCCTGTACCACTCTAGGGTGGAATATACCCATGCCCAACTGACAGACTACCTTGGAGATATTCCCCTTCCTAAGCTGCATGCCTCGCATGCCACTCTACTTGATAGCCCCATCACGGCGGCGGAGATAAGTGAGGCGATAGCGACCATGACCCCTTCTAAATCTCCGGGCCCTGATGGCCTTCCCATAGAGTGGTACCGTACGCTGGGGGTTAAAATGGCAGGTACGATGAGTGACATTCTGTCACAGTCAAATCAGGACGGTAGGCTCCCTCCATCCTTTGCCAATGCCCTAATTGTACTAATTCATAATGAAGGAAAGGACCCTGCTCTCTGTGGGTCTTACCGCCCTATCTCCCTGATAAATGTGGATGCAAAAGTTCTGGCCAAGGTATTGGCGGTTCGACTACAACGAATAATCACACATTTGATCCATCCTGACCAGACTGGGTTCATGCCTAAGAGGTCCACTGATGTTAATCTAAGGCGCTTGTACTATAACATGCAGGTACCACATGACAACTCGGGGTCCAGGGTGGTGGTCTCCCTGGACTCAGAAAAAGCATTTGACTCGATAGAGTGGCCTTACTTATGGGCGGTTTTGGAGCGGTATGGGTTTGGCAAGCAATTCATTAAGTGGATCCAGTTGCTTTATAGCAATCCCACGGCACAAGTTCGGGTAAATGACACTACCTCCTCCACCTTTCCGCTGAGTAGGGGGACTCGCCAAGGTTGCCCACTGTCTCCGCTCCTATTTGCCTTGGCAATAGAACCACTGGCCACCAAAATCCGCTTGTCGCCGCATCTCTCAGGCTTAAAATATGGCCCTGTGGAGGAAAGGATATCCCTCTATGCGGATGATGTCCTCCTTTATTTGGCGGACCCGGGCCCCTCCTTGGCAGAGGTGCTAAATATTTTTTCCAACTTTTCGAGCTATGCTGGCCTTCGCATAAATTGGTCTAAGTCAGTCATTTTTCCCCTAGAACCCTCCCTTGAGCAGACTCAGACAGCGGACCCCCGCTTAAAGTGGGTTACAAGCTTTAGGTATCTTGGGATTAATATTCACCTTGACCCCGAACAGTTTGTTCCCTTAAATATAATCCCAATTAATCAGCAACTATCTAAATCTATACAGGCGTGGGGGCCCCTCCCGCTAACGCTGTGGGGTAGAATAAATATCATAAAAATGGTATTCCTGCCGAAATATCTGTACCTGTTCCACAACTCTCCGACCCCATTATCCAAGCAAGTCTGCACCTCTGTTCAAGCAATGATAACACCTTTCCTGTGGAACAACAAAGGAGCCAGAATCTCTTCTGCTAGATTGATGGCCCCGTATGCCAAGGGGGGCCTGAGTCTCCCCAATTTTTTCCTCTTCTATATTGCGGCCCAGCTTAGCTATGTCAATTGGTGGCTGACTCAGGACTTAGATAACCCCAATGTTATATTGCAGGCCAGGCTCTTGGGCTCACTGGAGGCCCTAAGGAACTATGTGTATAGAAAGTCTAGGGATTATCCAACATTACCCCCTTGTATGAAAGCCCCTTATACGGCCTGGATGCATATGGTCAGACTAACTAAAACCAAACAGCCAATACTTTCTCCTCTGTTGCCCTTATGGAGGAACTCCCAGTTACAGCAGTTTGATAATGTGGAGGCCATGAGCTACTGGACCTCAAAGAACATCAAATATTTGGGGGACATTGTAGTCAACTCGAGGTTTATGGACATGGTAGCGTTGAGGGATAAGATTGCTACTCCCAATTTACCCATGTTTCGGTATCTTCAGTTACGGCACATATTTGCGGCACAATTTGGCTCAGGAGATCTAGAAATGGTGGTGCCAACAGTCCTAGCACAACTAAGTAAGGAGGAAACGGCTAAAATGGTCTCGAGTTTATATTCACTCCTCCTGGCATCCACTGCCTCGCCCTTTCAGTCAGCCTATAAGCAATGGCAGGTAGACATGCCCGGTCTGAGTGAGGACCAGTGGGATGAGACAACGGGCAGGCTCTACCAATTCTTGATTAGCTCGAGAGACAGGTTGATACAATACAAATTTCTGATGCGGATATATCTCACCCCTAATAGGCTCCACAAAATGGGAAGACTACCCCGTCCCACGTGTAAAAGATGTGGGGTGGCGGATGGAACCTTTTGGCACATGGTTTGGGCGTGCCCGGTTATTTCCAGATATTGGTCCGCTATCACACTGTATATTGTTGAGGTCCTGTCCCTCCCCCCGCTGCGAACCCCCGAAATCTGCCTACTGGGTGTAGTTGACGATATGGTGCCACTCAGTGGTACCAGAATATTACTAAGATCCCTACTTTTTTATGCCAAGAAACTAATGATCATTCACTGGATGGCCCCCCACCCTCCCCAAAGACCGGGCTGGATTGGGTATGTGAACAAGATGCTCCCGTTAATTAAATTGACATATGAAGCTAGGGGTCACCCCAACAAATTTGAGAGAATATGGGGTGTTTGGTTAGAAGCACATTTGTTGTCATTACCATGATGATACTGTATGTTTTGAGAAATGCACTGTCGTATGTTTTGCTCATACTTATGTTGTTTTCGCTGCTGGTGTACCTTTTCCCCCCCCCTTCCCTTCCCTCTTTCTTTCTGTACCCTTTCCCAGTTACACTTTAAAACAATAAAAAGAACACCTTTTAAAAAAAAAAAAAGTTCTGTCTGTTCCCCATTCCCAACTTCCACACATAATATTAAGTTAACTGTGGGGTAGTTTCTTGAAGAGGATTATTATTAACTACAGGTATAGGATCCCTTATCCGGAAACCCGATATCCAGAAAGCTCTGAATTACGGAATGGCTGTCTCCCTTAGACTCCATTTTATCCAAATAATCCAAATTTTTGAAAATTATTTCCTTTTTCTCTGTAATAATAAAACAGTAGCTTGTACTTGATCCCAACGAAGATATAATTAATCCTTATTGTAAGTAAAACCAGTCTATTGGGTTTATTTAATATTTAAATGAATTTCTAGTAGACTTAAGGTATGAAGACCCAAATTACGGAAAGATCCATTATCCGGAAAACCCCAGGTCCCGAGCATTCTGGATAACAGGTCCCATACCTGTATTAACATAGTAAGTTAGGTTGAAAAAAGACACGTCCATGAAGGTCAACTTTTTAAGTCTTTATATCACCTGCGTAACTGCTTATCATTTGACAACTCTACGATTTGCCTCAGAGTGGAAAAAAAAAATAATTCCTTCCTGACTCCAAAATGGCAATGGGACCAGTCCCTGGATCAACTTGTACTATGAGCTATCTTCCATAACCCTGTATTCCCTCACTTGCTAAAAAGCCATCCAACCCCTTAAAGCTATCTTAAAGCTATCATTTACTAGATTATTGGGATTGAATCCTTGCCTCCAGTTCCTACTTTTGTGCTTGATACCACAGTGCCAAATACTCTGATACACCAATTATTCTGTGCCGCATGAAAGTTGCTGAGTAATCAAAAATAACTTACAAATATGTGGGTATTTCAAGACTGTGGTTAGTAACATTGATTTGTAGAAAAGGCACTGCAACCTGCACAAGGAACCCAGCAATTTCATTAAAGCTCAGTATATTCTATTTTAGTCAGTTACATTTTGTTGTTTCCATGACACATTTAATAACAGATAAATAACAGTGAGCCATTTAATAGTGTAAAAGAATGAGTAAACAGCTGTGGAAAAATGTTAAATACTACTGTCGGTGCAAATGTCATTCCCTAACCAACAGTGTTTCCCACAAATAATTTGAATCTTGTGTACTTTGGTCAGGAAGGAATAATGAATCTGGGCCTATTACAGTTTCAGCTCTGTTTTGTGATAAGCTCCACTGCTCATACTGCTTTCCCTGCATTCGCTTGGACAGCAAAGAAGTGCAGGGCCCCTGTGTTCAGTGGAGCATTCATCAAGCACTGTTATATGCTAACTCTGGCAATCCCTCAGCAGTAGCTTTGCTCATGAATATTTTAATGATGTATGTTGGTTGGAATGCTGAGCGGAGCAAGAGGTCCTCTTAGGACCAAAGAAGAATACTTGTTTCAGGCTTCAAAATTATTTGTGACTTCAAATTGCCTCTATCAAATAATGAGTTACAAGGAGACACAAGGGCTCATTTAAATATTATATCAGAGACCCAGGCATCATCTGGAAAATAGGAAGGAAAGTAGCAGAGGTAACAGTACTCTCCCAACCTCCATTCTTGCTTCCAGTTTTCTAGTTGAAGCTTATGTTGTTCCATAATCATCTATTCTACTGGTGGTAAACTGAGTTTAGGACTACATAATTATTTATTCAATAAATGTTTGGAGGAAATTATTTATAATCGGAATATAACATGTTGCACGACAAAATGCAATTTATCACTTAGAATTATGCAAATATTTGCATTGTCTGGACACAAATTGTAAATAGGAAAGCAATTTCTTACAGCTCTATATAATCTTCAATTGTACTTTTTATTTTAACATTAAATTTCAGCTTTTTTGGCAATCTTTATGATGCAGCACTACCTAATTGTTTTCCTTTTATGAACTTGTAAATTTTGAAGAGCATTCATACACAAACGAATCAATGAAAATGAATGGAAAGAACAAATAGCACAAGCTCTCCTAGGGGGTCATAAATACAGTGTTTATGCGGCTATCAAACGAGAATGTCTCAGCTAAGGCAAATAATATAGCAACTGCACTCGTACAGAATATATAATAGAAATATACATGGAGATGTTGTGTAGAAACAGTAAGCTATGGCCTCAACTTGAAATAAAATATGATTGAAAAAGGATACTTTAAGCAACAGCAAAAAAAAATAATCTTATAAACAGGAATAATTTCAGTTTGTGGGTAAGATGTTTCTAAAGCACTTTGCTTTGGACTAGAAGCGCGTGCTAAGTACACAGCTCATATAGAAAACATTGCCAAGTTGTTTTAAATGTAAAGCATTAGGTCAGTAAAAATTCTTAACAAATTAGATTCAGTAAATGGTCTGATGCCTATCTGTAAAGCTAAACCTTCAAAGAGAGATAAGTAGATGTACTAAAAGGTGAAAAGTTTGCTACTGACCTTGTAACCCATGACAACCATCAGCCCATAGCATTTACTGGTCAACTGTTTGAAACCAATTCTTTGAGTAACTAGATGCCTAGACCTGAGCAAACTGTTATTTAATTATTCTGATAGACATTCATTTGATTGTCTGATTGAAATGAAAAATATTTCAGTTGAAAATATGTTTATCATGGGATAAAATGTATTCAAGCACTAAAAGACAGAAGTCAGGTGAAGAATAGGGGACTAATGCCATGTACGGACCATCCTTCATAATTTCCAACTTTGTGGTCCTTAAAATCAGTTGTATGCTGTGCAATTTTATCTAGACACAGATCTGATTGGTTTGCCCTTTAGCGTAACCACCAGATCATGTATTCCCATACTGTTACAGGTTGGCCATTGATGCTATATATTAGATTTTCATCATCACCAATGTTTCCATTCTGATCTGTTGTGGCCTTCAGAACATCACTTGCGGCCTCACACATACACCTATAAAGTCATTCACTTTAGTCGGAATTACTGGAAGTCACCTCATTGCTTAAGTAAAAAAGACACTTGACAAGCTGTATATCAACTAGGCTGTCTGTTATAAATAGGTAATACACTTTAATTCTCTACTTTGTGGAAGGTATTTAAAATATAGAAGATACACTTTTTTATTGTGATATTAAAGGGGGATATAAGTAGGTAGATCAAGTCAATACACCTGATCCTGATACCTTAGAACAAAAATAGAACTTATCTATACAGATAAGAAAAAGCCTAGGCCTTGTTCTGCAGCTTTTTGCACTAATGCGAGAAACCCTGTATACTTTACCCACCAATATTTAGCCCTCTCAAATCACAGATATATTTGTACCCAGTCTAATGCACTGCTTGTACCTTATCATAGGTTTTGAATTACCCATTTATAAAAGGGTTGTCCAGTTTTCAAAGTATGCTTTTTGCTCAGGCATTGCATCTAAGCTCCCTAATATAAGTACTCAAGAGCAGAATATATAGTCAGTGTAGGATAAACATCGGTTTGCATGTACAACTTTCAAAGACACATTAGACCACTAATTAAAACAATTCCTGCTTCACCTTCCTCGGCCATCATTCACTGTCAGAGAGAACAAGAAAATATGGCTGATAATAGCTTACAGTGGAGCAAACATTTGCATAACTGTTAGCTCAGAGGCCATAACTCTAAGCTAATTGGCTGATGGTGATTAAAATGATTAAGTGACTGTAATTTATATGATTAAGCAATTAAACCATTCTCTAGTGACTGGTGTAGCACAGGCCCAAGATGTGAGCATGTCTCTCAGCATGGATTTAAATAGAACAGTAGAGAGTGTTCTAAATATAACAGTTTAATGTGTTTTTCACATTTAGCCGTTAATGTGTTTAACAGGTACTTTAATTTACCATATTATGTGTGAAGCAAAGAGACCAATAAAATGCTAGCAGTTCTCATGAATAATTACACCTTTATGTACAGAAATATTAGTTATGTAACATATCCATATATATAATTATGCATAAATATTTTTGTACAATCTATGCTAGATTACAAAAAAATTATACTTTCTTAAATATAAAAGGGAAACTGGTTATGTAATAACATTTTTTACTTTTGACACCTGCGGATGACATTAATAATAATGTGACAAGGCTGGCAAGTGCCCAACCAAACTGTTAACCTAACATCTAATCAGGGACAATATGATGAGCCATTGTTAGATACAGTCCATACGTTTGTCCATTTTTTTTTTTGTATGAATAATTCATGGGATTGGCCAGATTATTTTATCTACAGAGCAATTTTACAATAAATATATTCCCAGTTTCAGCAATTCACATTTGCACAAATCTTGCAAGTCATGCAAAAAAGAAAATATGGAATGAGTGGTTAATGCCAATTCCAGAGCATCCATTTATTAACATACCTTGCTGTAACTTTTGGATTGGGTGACTGTGGGATATCACTCAGTAATGGCCATGTAATGTTTAACTATCAGGAGTCCTCCTGTGTATCAAGAGACACACTCATGGATAGGTAAAAGCAACTGACAGACCCTAAATATTCCTAAGTATGTCTTGGAATAAACCCCATAGCCTTCATAAAGGTTAAACAGGCCTTGTCACCAAAATAAATTTGTTTAGTCTCTGAATCCTTATTGGAATCCTTATTGAAAGTACAACCATCTTATTAAATGTTTAATAGATTTTCTACTAGACTTAAGGTATGAAGATCCAAATTGCGGGAAGATCAGTTATCCGGAAAGCTTCAGGTTGCTGAGCATTCTGGATAACTGGTCCCATACCTGTTATATATTATACAGTAATGATATATATTTTTATTCATTTATGACGCTAGGCTTTGCTAAGTGTTGAAAATTCGATTTCTAAATTTTTTTAAATCCCATTCATTTGTTGTTGCAATTTTTGGAGGAAAGAAATGTGATCTAGAATTTAATAAATATGCCAAAAGGTTTCTGGTTATTATTATTTTTTTTTCTGCCACCGAGCCCTCATTTCTAAAAATCGTCAAATGGATCTGGATGGTTCACTTATTTGACAGGGGGAATAACATTACCAGGGCTGAAGAATTCTGCTAAATCAGTTGTATGCTTGAGTGAAAAGATATACTTCTGCCTGCATGTGACACATCAGAAGTCTTATGCAATACTATATCCCAGGAATATGAATGTTTTTAAAATCTTGTTTTTTTATGAACATTTTTTGAGTTATTAAACTATGACAGGCCTTTATAAAGGAAAGAATATCATGTTCATGCAGTAACATGGAAAACCTTGCTTTACTTCACCTTCCCTTTATCCGTTTGCATGTGGCACTTTGATATAGATTTTTGATCTTTATAGAGTGTTAACACGTGCAAATGCTTTACAACTGCTATAGTCTCACAATTTTCATGTGCATGATGAAATTATATTTTGGGGTTAGTTTTCTCTGGTAGCCTTTATACGTACATTTACTGATTCAATAAAGTTTTAACAGCTTCTTCCTATGTATATTTCAGCTCATTCCTATGGCCAAGTTTTCTGTGTGTTTATTGATTTTCCTCATTTCCCTGTCACATTTCGAGTGTGCCATTGTAGGTTCATATAAAGATATTATTTTACCCAACAAATACAAATATTTTGAATGTATCTTATTTGAACAGGGATAATAAGTTACACTTCCTTGGTATTAGTTTGAGGAAAAGTTCAATCCATGTAGGGTAAACCCATTTTCTAAAGCAATCCTTTCATCTTTTTTTTACTATATTGTCTACAATATGTTCAGTGTTTTAATCAGCGTACATTGGTGCCGGGCTGATGCAATCTTAGAAATAAGCCTGGCCTTCTGGGTGGTTTGAATCTCGTGCAGATCTGCTCTGTGCCTCTGAAGAGAAGCAAGAAATAAAAAGATGCTTGTATATACTTCAAAAGAAAAAATGAGGTAATATTCCAGGCCAGCGCATGGTTCTTGTAACACCCTAGACAACCTGTAATAGGCGAGAACAGAAATGGTATTCCTTACCCTGGGCAATTTGCAGCTTCTTATGAGCAAGTCAGTAATATTAGTAGAGGAACTACCAACAACATCGGCTAACACCCAGGGCCAAAGATAGTGATTAGATCTTACCAAGCACTATTAGAAGGCTGTGATGCTTAAACCACTATTTAAAGCACCACTTGTTCCAAGTTGCACCCAAAACTGAAGGGCCACAAGTTTGACATCCCAGGTGTTCATACTGAAGCTATAACCCTGTCCCCCATGGTGCTCTGCGATGCCGAGGGCCCAGGGAAATGCCTTCTCAGCTTCCCTAAAACAGGCTCAACTGACTCAAGAAAATGATTACTGTCAATTAAATTGCTGTCATTTAATCCACTTAAAGGGACACTATCATCACCTGACATCAGTGCACTCTGGTAAATGAATGCTAAAAATCTTCTTTACTCAAACTGTAAAAGAGTTATATGTACTTTTCTACTTGGATGTTTCCTAGTGCAAAAAAAGCATATCTGGTCCCCTCCAGCCATGTGGTTTCCACCAAGTCTCATAAAAAGAGGGAGTGGTCTGGAAAAATGTAGTCTACAGCGTTTAATATATACAAAAAATTGTCAGAGACAAAAACAAATACAAGTGTATGTTTACAATATCCCTTTAAGCTAAGGACACGCATGGCGGATGCTTTTCTGGACAATTTTGGCTAATTTTCAGGTTGAAATCTGCTCTGTGTGTGCAGTGACTGGGGATTCAAGTAAAGTAAAAATTGTAGGAGGCAAAGGCAATTTTTGACAGGAACTAGCTATTTTTTCACCAGCAGAAAAATATAGTTTTATAAACATAGTTGAAGTATCCATCATGTGTGCCTTTTCCCTTTACCTTTCCTTATCTGCCCAAACTATAAAGCAAAAATTAATAATTTAAGAAAAAAAACAAATTATTTGAAGTTTAGGACAATCAGGCAAATATTAGCCATTGTCTAATATTAGCTAGTATTAGTCATGTGTGAATAAAAAATATTTCAAATGATTATGGTCCTGTAAACCTTCTTAACAAAGCCTAGAAGTATATTAATGCTCAAAAGAGTACAGACACATAGCAGTTTTGTAAATGGCTGCATCTTGTGTACCACCTTATTTGGTTGTGTTATAGTTAAAAAATGATTTTATTATATGCTCCTCCAGAAAGTGTTTTGTTTAGAGCTAAACTGTATATAGCAGATGCTCATTGTTTTAATTAATTACAAGGATAATCATCATACTCATAAGTATCCATCAACTATGAATTGTTTCAAATGACTCCTGTGAATGATGGAGGTTTGTACTGACAGTAAACGATAGCACTCTAGGAGAAATATGACATCTGATTGGTCTTTCTGAAGAATGATTGATCTTTGATAAAACAACAATGAAATTCATAAAACTATCTTTACAATTACATATAATATACTTACGATAATTCCATTATACAGTTATATAGGCAGTATTGGAGATACAATAAAACAGGGAAAACTTGTGAATTCATATGGTTTGTATAACCTAAAATTTTACTGGGCTGAACTTAATGCTAGAATAAAATCAAACTGACCCTGCTCTGGAGTGAATATTAAATGGTAGGTTCAAATAAATGACTTGAATTTCACCCCTGGGAGACTTGTATAGCAAAGTCCATTATAAAAGCATCCATGTTATTAAGACTCTTAGGGGCAAATTTTCACCAGCGTGACGTCTTTTTGCAACTTCGCAAATTCACTATAAGTGACCATGGTGAAAATTCGCCAGCGAAGTGGATAGCCTAGTGCAACTTCGCACCCTAATGCTGGCGAAGTTGCACTCTGGTGAAGGGGGCGAAACTACGCAAATTTACTACGATTTTTTTTTGTAAACGTTACCTCCTTCACTAGGGTTTACTTCGCCAGGTCAGAGCAGGTGAAGTTCAATAGAGTAAATGCTGGCGTTTTTTGGGTGATAGGCTGAAAAAGAGTGAATTTTTTTTAGGGTGCCCACCTTCCCCCCAAAATTTGTTAACATATGGCACCTTACATATACTGTGGGCACATGTGTATGACATTAGAACTTCTATATAAACTTTTATTAAGTTTCCCTGGGCTTGTGTAGTGTTCTTTATGCACTACAGCATATACGTCCATTCAAATTCAAATTTGTCGCCGTATGCAAATTAGCCTTCGCTAGCGCAACTTCGCTTAGCCTGACGAATTAACGCTAGCGCAACTTCGCTACCTTTTGCCTCCTGAACGCAAATTTGGATTTTAGTGAATTAGCGGTGGCCTGGCAAAAATTCACTAGACGAAGGGGCAGATTTACTAAGGGTCGAATATCGAGGGTTAATTAACCCTCGATATTCGACCAGGAACTAAAATCGTTCGACTTCGAATATCGAAGTCGAACGATTTAGCGCAAATCCTGCGATCGAACGATCGAAGGATTATTCGAACGATCGAAGGATTTTAATCCAACGATCGAAGGAATATCCTTCGATCAAAAAAACGCAGGCAAGCCTATGGGGACCTTCCCCATAGGCTAACATTGAGTTCGGTAGCTTTTAGCTGCCGAACTAGGGGGTCGAAGTTTTTCTTAAAGAGACAGTACTTCGATTATCGAATGGTCGAATAGTCAAACGATTTTTAGTTCGAATCGTTCGATTCGAAGGTCGAAGTAGCCCATTCGATGGTCGAAGTAGCCAAAAAAACACTTCGAAATTCGAAGTTTTTTTAATTCGAATCCTTCACTCGAGCTTTGTAAATGTGCCCCGAAGTGAGGCGAAGGCTGCGCTAGCGCAACCCTGCAGGTTAGTGAATTTGCCCCTTAATATAGCAGCTGCTGCATATTTATAAAAAATACAAAATATGCATAGAAGGAGTATTTTCTATACACAACAAACCACGTCTTTATGCTTATTAAGAAAAAATAGTTGGGGAGGTGGGTAAATAGGGTTGAAACAGTATAAACTTCCTCCTCCACGTATTTGGTGAAGCCACTAAACTTCAGCCACATACAGAGAGAGGGCTAAATGATCTCTTCAGAAAATTCAATTCATTTTTTGTAGTAAGCCACTGTATTCTGAATCAAGAATTTAAAGCTAGCTAGCGGAATAGCAAAATGATTTTCAAGGTTGTGGTATGAACAAAAAGTACAGGAATCCAAAAAAGCAACACCAGAAAACTTTATATGCAAAAAAAAAAAGAAATTATGAAAATCAAATATATTATTTGGGAAAACAAAATATCCCAAAAAAAATAAAATAAGACAATAATAAAGGAAATGATGTGATTTATAATGTGTGCATTATAATTCTGTTTATACAATATGGTGCCCAAAATGAACTCATATTCAACATGAGGCCACTTCTTGCATTGAAGTCTAGGGTAATGTCTAACAAAGACATTCTTTGACATCTTAAATCACCTAAAGAATTTTGTAAAGTATATATTTATAGCAATATGTTATCCCTTTATCTTTGCCTAAACTCACATTTTACACTGAAATGCACAGTTTCTGTATGTTCAATATTTCTCAGTTTCCCTATGAAAATTGCTTTTGTAATATTCTTGTATTTCTAATGTAATGAAACTAGAGGTGACAGTGAGGACTTTTCCCAAGTGTCTTTCAGCGGTAATGTACTTTCCATAACATAAATATATAGAACCCATGTCTGCTGAATATCATGAATAACTGATTTCCACTATATTATTTGCTGGCAAAAATCCAACTACTGACAAACTCAAAATATAGGTAAAAAACTGGGAAATGTTCAGTGAATATTATTAATGCATCTTTCTATACAAATGGATTTAACATGTATAAAAGCAGAGAGCATCATATTTTCATGTTTCTTATTTCCCATCATGACTACAGCCCAGTGTTTAAATGTAGCTAAATCAACAAATATATAGATTGAAATATTTGTTAGTGGAGGCTGCACATGTATAAAGCTGCAAAATTATCTAAGTTACTTAATATACCAGTGTATGCTAAAACAGTGACTCCAACACTTAAGGGCTTTTTTAGCAAACGTCGAATAGTATCTTATCTAAGAAAAGACTTGAACGTCTAAAACTCAAACGAATATTAGCGACCCGAAAACTCAAATTGAATTCGAAACGATTTTGACTAAACTCGAATCAGGTTTTTTCTCTTAAAAAAACTTGAATGTCAGGAAGGCTATTAAGGGGCCGATTCACTAACTTCGAGTGAAGGATTCGAAGTAAAAAAACTTTGAATTTCGAAGTTTTTTTTGGGCTACTTCGACCATCGAATGGTCTACTTCGACCTTCGACTACGACTTTGATTCGAACTAAAAATCGTTCGACTATTCGACCATTCGATCGAAGTACTGTCTCTTTAAAAAAAACTTTGACCCCCTAGTTCGCCATCTATAAGCTACCGAAGTCAATGTTAGCCTATGGGGAAGGTCCCCCTA
Organism: Xenopus laevis; assembly: GCF_017654675.1. Taxonomy (NCBI): domain Eukaryota; kingdom Metazoa; phylum Chordata; class Amphibia; order Anura; family Pipidae; genus Xenopus; species Xenopus laevis. The sequence continues at coordinate 34,854,573 of NC_054382.1, read as the reverse complement.
GGCTTGGCTAACTTTTTTTGATCGAAGGATATTCCTTCGATCGTTGGATTTAAATCCTTTGAATCGTTCGATTCGAAGGATTTAATCGTTCGATCGAAGGAACAATCCTTCGATCGTACGATCGCACTATTTGCGCTAAATCCTTCGACTTTGATATTCGAAGTCGAAGGATTTCAATTCCCAGTCGAATATCGAGGGTTAATTAACCCTCGATATTCGACCCTTAGTGAATCAGCCCCTAAATCTTCAAATGGGTCACTGGGCCTTGAACTTGGCAGGCTTTAGGTGGCAAATAGTTGATTTTGAGTTGTTCCCAGGTTCCAGGTATGATAAACCTCAAATTTAAATTTGGATTAATCCCAACTCGAATTTGTGTGTTTTGACCAAAAATCCAACTCGAAAATTCGAATTTACAATTCGAACCTTAATAAATCTGCTTTAAAAATCCTAAAAGAAAATGGAACGCATTCCCATGAGATTAGTGCTTTTATTACAAATGCTGATCTTATACAGATAAACACAGTCCTTCCTTGAGCTTTGTCACATTTTAACAGCAGATTAAGTTGCTGAAAAAAAATCCCCCCCCTCCAAAAAACTTTAATTTTGCATTTACACCTTTTTAATATATACATGCCATTCATGGAAGAGATGGCTCTTCTAATAAGGAAAGACTATAATAATTGGCATGGAAGCATGGCAGTGCCTAAGGCTGCACACAAATAAACACAATATTTCCAGTTGGCAATCAATATGCTTCTGGGGATCTTTGATATCGCACCTCAAATGGTCTTCAAAGTGGCAGCAGGAAAGCAAATAAAGCAACAATAAGGAAAATGTCATATGTGAGTCTTAGTCATTTTCTACATACCACATCAGTGAAAAAGAATTTAAAGATAGCCTAACTATTGTACTGCTATTTAGTCAATATTGACCTACACTGCCAATCAAAATATTAACACCCATCTATTTAGCCACTTCTTATTTTTATCAAACACAAAACAAAACGGAAAAAACCTATATCTGCATAGTGGAATGTGCTTTTCTAATGATCATGTATTATACATTAGACAGATGCTATGATTTTCTTTATAATCAAACTCAGTTGTTAATAAATAGTTTGTATTAATAAATACTTTGATGTACACAATGGTGAAGCAAATTCGTGCATCTGGCAGCCCTGCTGGGTATTACATGATGAATAATGCAACATTTTATATTCCATCGCACTAACCACAAATTGTGTCTCTCAGAATTCAGCAAGTGTGCACAATTCTGCTTGTTTAAAGTTATTAAAGTAAATCATACTAAAAATATGACATACTCTACTTTTTTTTCAATTGGACATATATTGAACCAAACTCTAATTGTATTACTATTTAAATTTATAATAAAACGGCATTATGTGTGCGCAAATATTTGTCACAAAGATGCTGGATTTGGATACTGGAATAGGTGGAATACAGAGGATTTGGCCTGTTATGAATCTTGCAAAAGGCAAATCAGAATTTCCCCTATTTACTAAATTGACTGTACAGTTGTGCCTAAGTAGCTGTTTCTGTTGCAAAATGAACATCAAATCAAAATAAGTGAGGTGAGAATATAGGGACCTATTTTGTGTAGTTATTTATATTTCTTTAATTCAGAAGGATTTCTCAGTAACAATATAGGAGTAATTTATATTGCTATTGAGCGTTATTGACTAGTTCATTTCAGGCTATTCAGTGCATTTTCTCAAAGACATAAATAACATCCTTATTAGCCTCTAGCGGGTGACTGAGATAAACTGACATCAAGGGCAAAATACAATCTTGAAATTTCTTTTTACATTTTTGTTTCTATTCTTCATTTTTCTCCTGAAAATGTTATAAGAAGGAAAGACTGAAGGAAGCAAATAAACAATATCATTTAAAGGCAAAGTCAATTTTTTACTGAATTATAATTGGCCATTATATTGATGTGTCTGAGCAACTGTAGCCATGTTAATTGCGAAATTCAAATTGTCATTTACGTGATACAAATAAACATGCTGTATAACACTAAAGATATTTTGACTACATTTGCTCTGATGTTATAGAAAGTGTGATATTTATAGAAGGTCAAGCATAAAAATAAATAAATCATGCCTATGGATATATTCAGGTCTATTAATAATATGCCATTTGTTAGTCAATAAGATTGTTGGCAGTTCACAGATTACTGTACGTTTATTATTATAATATTGTGTTACAACCTAAATTAGTTTTTTCATAAACATTCGACTTCCTAAATTCTAGCATAGTAATATCTAGTATAAGTAATTCTTGAGCAACTGGACTTGCTGAGTAATTATTGAAGACATTTCACTACTCATCCGAGCAGTCCGAAGTCCTCGGCATATTAACTCTTCCACTAATCCAATCACAATGGCTCATTGTAACCTTTCAGAGAGGTGACAGTTGAAACTCAGGTGTGTGAATGTTGTGTAGTTACTATGATAGGATTACCAAGGTATCATGCAACTTCTAGAACCAGGTGTTACTTGTGAGAGCATGAATGGATGATTGAAGTGTTCTGGGTTACAGATGTTAGAACAGCATTATATGTAGCAGACAGGTGGTGTCGGATGAGTAGTGAAACGTCTTCACTCAGCAAGTTGCTCTAGAATGAATTCTACTAGATATACCATGACCTGGATGAATGAGAATCTTCCAGCATAGTAATAGCATACTTATAAAAGTCACTTATGGGCTGGGCAGTTTTAGAAAAAAAGATTTATATTTTGTTAGCTCAGTTACTACATTTAGTTACTACATTTACTACAATGTAGCTGCCGGTAAATTTGTAATACGATCAAAAGGAGCCCTTGGCCTGCCCACAATCCCCTGCAACTTACCTTTTTTTTCCTCTTCTAGCGTCCGCGGGTCTCCGTCGCGTGGCCACGCCCCCTTTGACGTCACGCCCGCCCCTTTTGACGTCACGTCTGGCCCCTCTTGAGGCCCCGCCCCCAGCAGGCGGTAAAATTTTTTTTAAAAGGTGGCAACCCTAACTACATTTCATCAGCTCATATACAGGGCCATAACTAGAGGTAAGTTGGACCCACTGCAAATCCTTTCTAGCTGTCGCCTTTACTCAAAATCTTTGGGAAGAAGATGAGTTTTGCACACATCTAAATTGTTACTGCTTATCAGTCAGACCCCCCACCAGGCCCCACAGGACCCTCCAGCAACCAGTGATGGCTTGTCTCCATTGCTTACATATATCACTTGCACCATCCTCATGTTAGGAATATGCCTTATATATGCCACTGAACTACTGCTAAAAACTAAATATTTTTTTTTAGCATCTTAAGATAGGGCTAATGTTTACCTGTTGTCAATACCCTACATTCCACCTTCAACTTGATACTTAGTTATAGTAGAATTATTGATAAATCTGAAATGAATACAATCTACGCCTTCTACATCCGTATGACAAATGGGGTCACACTTCCGCGTCCTTCACTTTCACACCTCAGTCCCAATGACGCTGGGAAGGAGAAATATTAGTCACAAGCACTTTATGTACAGCACTTTGGTTCATGCATGTTTGCACATGGTTTTGCACGTAGCACTGAGACTGTTAAATGAGCCCTGTGTGTCACAGAGAGACATGTTATACAGCTTTGGCTTTGTAATTGGATGTCATTTGAATGAAGAAGATATCTAGATATATTTAGCCACCCTTTCACTATTTCCAGAATAATAATAATCCATAATTTTTGTCTCCTTTTGATCTCCTGCTGGTTTTAGCAGCACTATCTAAAATTAAATTTAGCAAAAATGCAAAATTCAAACCAGACCTGGTGTTACTATACCATTTATAATAACTACTGATGCCATACTCATTACCCTATTATTCCAGTACACTGCCTTGGGTAATCATTGACTCTCCCCTTTCCTTCTCTCATCACCTTCATACCACTGTTAAAACCTGAAGCTCTATTACTTCTCTACATTGCAAATATCTGTCCCTTTGTTTTATCACCGGTGCAATTAAGTGGTGTTTGATATGGCCAGTTAATCTATGGCAGATAGAAGAAAGTCTTCTAAAACAGACTGGTAATTGGAACTAACCCGTGCTTTATTAACATGTGTATAGGCTCTATATATTATGCATCAGCCCACACCTGTGTATACAGAAATCAGACTTTATGAGTTATATAATAAATATATAAAATAGGTTTTATTAAGGAATGTTGTGTGTGTATCTTTCATTCTTCCATTGTGTTTGAAATTCTGTCTCTGAATTCCTCTTTAATAAATGCCTTGTTGATCTCTTTAAAAAAATCTTAATTAAAGGGATGGTTCACCTTCAAACAACTAGTTGTTTTCTGATAGATCACCAGAAATAACTACTTTTTCCAATTACTTTCTATTTTCTATGTGTCACTGTTTTTTAATATTGAAGTGTAAAGTGTATGTTTTCACCTTCTAAAGCAGCTCTGGGAGAGGGGGTCGCCGACCCTGTAATCTGTTCTAAATTGATAAATTTAGTTGATACATTATCTTTGTCCCTGCTGAGCAGAGTTTCATTGCAGGCAGCTGTTAGAATTGATACAATAGTTTCTAATACTCCAGAGATGCGGCTGAGAAATGTATCAACTAAATGTTGCAAAATTGTAACAGTTTAGAGTCTGCACCTGAATTACTGAGCTGTCAGACTCAAACACCAGAGACACAAACATTCAACTTTAAACTTAGATTTTGGAAAAACTGTAAAAAATAAATAATGGAAAGTAATTGAAAAGTCTTCATTTCTGGGGAACAATCTGAAAACAAATGAACCGAAAGAAGTGTTTGGAAGGTGAACAACCTTTTAAAGTTATTTAATTTTACTACTCGTTAGTTTGTAAGTGAGTCTGTATGGGGCAGGAATTTTCTTCCTTGGCTCCCCAGATGTTATTGGACCTGGAAGTGATGGCTAAGAAACAGAGCTCAAAACAATGTTTATTCCCCCATTTATACCTTGGTGAAATAAAACTATATGAATAAAGTTAATCATACCTCCTCCAAGGCCAATGCATCTAAAGAATCCGATATTTGGCACCAGAGACTGGCTGGCACATATTGGTTACCAGTTTACAAGCCTTGTGGCTTTGCTCAATTGTCGACTTTCTTTTGTCATTGGCAGATTTTTTTAGGTGCAAATTGTACCTTAATGATTAGCAGGGTATTTAATTGGCACCTCCAGTATTTGTAACCTCTCCCTCTGTCCTCTACCAGTATTTATCCTGCAGACACTGTTTGGAATCCACTTTCACTATAGCTCTAAAAATAACCCATAACCCCCATATGAATTATCTTGTAACTGTAGTGAAATGCACGTCAGCATTCTATTGTGAAATATGCTATCCTATGCAACATTCGATTTTAATGAAATTACTTCTAGTTTTATTCAGGTTTATATTTAGATAATGTGCCGGCAGTTGTGTACAATTAAAAACAAATACACAAACACACTGATATATGCATGTGGCTCCATATTGCTGTAGAATCCGGGTGAAAATATCTATTAAATATGTTTTTCATTGTATTATTTATTGCATAAACTGAATAACTAAACATTGCACTGGTTCTCATTATCTCCTTATTGCAAGCATCTTGTGTATTGACTTTGTACATATGCTGCATATTGTAAATGATATTAAATTGCCGTATGTGCTGCTGGGAAGCCTATTTCGCTTCTGTTCAGATAAACAACATGGTGCACAGTAGCTCTCAGACAGTTTAATGAGACAGTCTTCATTTTACCTCAGGCAGTAGGAAATCCTGTTAGATTTACAAGTGTCCATCTGTTAAAAAGTCCCTAGAGTCATTTCACTGGCATTCTTCATTTGGATTTAAACCTACTTAGCACTGATTGTTCAATTTGTTAGCTTGTTGATGGGCGCCTACTCAGCATTATATTTCCAAGAGAATTTTTCAAGAACTTTCCTACTCCAGCTTGTCTTCCATCACAGACAGAAGCGAGGTTTTTTTTCTGTTTCACATTATTAAAAAAAAATTCTCCTTGTTTGTATTAAGAGCATAAGCAATTTTTTTCTTGTGTTTTATATCTTAATGGTATTTGTTTTTACGGCATACGAGATTATGTTATGAGAGTGACAATGTGGAAAACACAAAAATGTTAATGAAATAGAAAAATAATTATTTATTTAATAGTCACAAACAATAGCCCACATGTATAAAAATGCCTTGCTGGTAGTAGTTGCCAGACATTAGCCATATTTGCTTAGGATTTTACTTTATAAATTACCTTAAATTGGCAATACTAGGGCCAAAAAGGGGTTCATCATCCTACAAGTCAGTCTACAAAGAAATGGTCAAACTGCAATGATCCCATGAATTGATCTCCAGACCACAGAGTCTGAGCACTTCTTGAAATTGGAGGAACTTGGCCTGTGCAGTTCACCCAATCACCCAGCAGCCTTCTATTACTGCCAAAACAGGCAGGCAGTCAGTCAAGTTTTTCTGTCATTGGTCATTCAGTGCTGGCAAGGTCGCCTAGGGCACTGGTATGCTATGGAGGTTATTTATCAAAGTCGATTTTTTTTCTGGTCTTTTCTGGATTTTTTAAAGGGGAAAAACCACCATTTTTGTAGAAAAAAACCCCCTCCAACCTCAAATTTTTTCATAATTTATTAAACCCCAATGGTGTTAAAAGTCTGAATAAAAAAGTGCTCCAACTTAGACATGCCAAGTGCATGTAGAAGTCAATGGCAGATGTCCGGTTAATATTCTGATCTGCTCTGGGTTTTGTTCAATAATCTGAAGAATTTGTGGTTTTCAGACTTCAAATCCGAAAACGTTGCAGGTTTCGGCAAAAAAACTGAAAAAGTCGGCCTTCAAATCCAAAAAATTCTGGATTTTTTCACAATCTTATAGATTTTCTTCCTGCACAAGAAATTTTCAGAATTTTTTTTTTCAGAAATAAAGAGAAAAAGTCAGCGCGGATCAGGTCGCAGTCGATTTCAGAAAATAATCTGAATAGAAAAACTTTTCAGATTTTGATTAATAACTGTGTGTGTTTTTTTTATCTTCTCACAGTGTTATCATTGGAGACAAAACATAATCAAAAGTTGCTGGCTCCCACAACAAATTCTTTACATCTTACATAAAAGGAGGATGCCCCATTCCACAAACATATACCTGTATCTTGAAATTGGGCCCACTGCACCCTTGGGCTCCCCAGCAGTCAAAGGTCCTACTGCCCCTATTTTATACTCTTACTTCAAGACGATGATTTTAACAAGGGTGATGTATCATTTTTGGTGCAAAGCAACAACAGACTGAACGAGAATGTCTGATTATGCACATATTATACAACGCTGTATTATGTGCTGTCATCTTTCTTATTTAAGTACCTCGTCACCATTTAGTGATCACTTAAAGAATAATATGTTTTGGCCCTGGTTTAATGCCACAGGATTACCACTTTAAGGTAGTGATAATAAGCTTTTAGTTAACATAACTAACAAAGGAGTAGCTCCAAAGCAGCTGTTCTTTGCTCTCATAAAAGGTCATTTGAACACCTCGGTTTATGTTTTATTGGTCACAATGGCTCTGCCTCCTGCAATTGCTGCTCTCTTGCAAATTCTGCAGAAGGGGTTCACTTGCTGTGCAGTGCTCAGCTCTCTCTCATCCTGATCTTTACATATTAGGGGATGTTTTATTTACTTGTCAACATATGAGAAAACATGTTTGACACTGACATTAGACAACAGACAATACAACATACCAATTATTGTAAAGAATACTGCCCAAAATCAAGGAAACCACTGAAATAATGTGTAAAACTGGAGCTACCCATAAACCTTGGCTAGCTGGGAGTGCAGGGGTTGTTTAGCCCAGATTTCATTCTAAGATCTGCCACAGACAGCATAACATTGATTGATCAGGTCTAAATACTCATAAAGGATGATCTATAAAAGTACAATATACAAGTTTGGGACCTGTTATCCAGAATGCTTGGGAACAGAGGTTTCCATAGACAGGGTCTTTGTATCTCCGTACCCTAAGGGTAAGGCCACATAAGGAGATTCGGGGAGATTTTGTCGTTTGGCGACTAATCGACTCGTCTTTTGAGCGACTATCTCTCTGAACTGCCTCAGCCTTTTTCCCCATAGGCTAGAATGAAAAGTCGCCTGCGATAATGCACACGCGGCGATGAGTTTTCTATAGTCGCCCGAAGTTGCCTCACTGAGGCAACTTTAAGCTAATAAGCTAATAATTAATTGTAACAATTTAGATAAGGAGGTTCCTCACAGTTAGAATCAGCTTAAAGGGCAATTCACCTTCATTAGCAAAACTGTAACTGTAAAAAAACCACAAAAATATGTTCAAACTTTCATAACCTGCCAAATTTTGTAAAATGAACATGGTAATTAGGGGATGTGGCCACAAAAATGCATGTGGTGCAAAAATTTCACAGCACACACATTTTTTATTTAAAATGAGCACAACATACATGAGCCTGGTATGTGGCAAATAAAGCATTTAATGGTGTTCCAACAATGGAGATCATCAAGATCTTCAAGGTTTAGTCCATGCATTTAACAATTTTTTTAAATAGATCTAAGTCTAGGTAGTTTTTATTGTGGTTCAGTGATTATTATGGCTGCCTTGCAGCAATTGGGCTTTGGATTGAATTCCAAACAATCCACTCTTCGAAAAATATACATTTTCTGCCACGTTTGCATTGGTTTCCTTCTGGATTTCAGGTTTCCTTCCACACAGGGCCGGATTTACATAGTGGGTGCACCTAGGCCCACTGCCGATTGTCGCCTCTGTCCCCTCCCCTTTTTTCTTGAAATTTATAATCATCTGGACCAATGTGGTTGTGGTTGGGCAGCATGCCGCCCCCTAAAATCCTGCCACCCTAGGTGGCCTTTCCACAAATCCAGGCCTGCTTCCACAGTGTAAAGCTCCCCATAGACGCAACGATTCTTCTTGCCGAACGACCGATTTTAGGGAAGCCCGACCAATCCTTCAAAATTATTGTGGGGTTAGTGGGATTCGAACGATCGTACATCTTACGATTTTTCTGCCGACATCCGTCAGGAAATTGATCGGCCAGGTCAAAAAAATCTTTGTCGGTCCCAGTGCAATCTATCTATGTTTGCAGGGCCAAGCAGGCAGCTCCCCTTTGTTTTCCTGGCAAATTGGTCTTTTTAGTTGATGGTAAATTCGTACGATCGTTCTGAGAAGATTGTGGTCTCACGATCAGGATCTGATCTTTTAAAAATCTCAACATCTATGGCCAGCTTAAAACTGGCCATAGATGCTATGCTATTTAACTCCTGGTTAAACTGATCCTAATAGGTGTCTTATAGGTGTGTTTGGATGCTTATTGGAGCAGGAGCTAGGGGTAGGCAGAAGAGGCCTACCCTAGTCTGGCAAGTGTTACCTCAGTGAAAACTGCAGACTGCAAACTGTTTTGCGCTCGTAAACGCATGTGCATTCTCGGTTATTCACGATTGCTCACTGTTGCGCACTGCTGTGGCAGGGGCCGAAGTGCCCGACTGGCCTGGCCCTGCACTGGTGCTTAATAGGGATGGGCGAATTTTTTCGCCTTGTTAGCTGAAACAATTACACTCATAGATTTGTATGGCGTTGTGCGTCAAAATTAAAAGCCGCACATCAAAATTTTTTTTTTGACACCCATAGACTTTAATGGCTGTCTGTGACGTTTTGCCAGCAATTTTTTTGTGAAACGAAACGGGTCAAATTCGCCCATCCCTAGTGCTTAAGGTAGGGGATATTAGAAAGTGAGCTCAGGTGAGGCAAGAATGTATGTGGATGAAAACCCTGCACAATAGGAATAAAGATAATAATAGTTTTAGTTTTAAGAATGGTCAATGCCCATGTGTATTTTCAACAAACACAAGCACTGATGTTCATTTTCTATATTGAAGAGTGCTGGGAAACAGTGCCCACCCTGCCTGTTTCCCAGCTCATTTACATTTTTGGCAGACCAGAGAACATAAAGTTTGGGTCTGGAACTCTCCTATAGTAAACCCTGCCTTTCTTGTGGTGGTGTTTCCACATGTGTTGTAAAAAAAAATGCGCAACACTGTTTTTATCTCTCAATATAATAATGTTTTAGCATTTATTTTTTTAGGTCTTGCTGTATTTTTGGTTTTTAGGCCACTAGTAGTACTTTTCAGATCACCAGTATGTCCTTCACAAAGAGACAGATTAAAATGTGTTCATCTGTAAGAAGGTGGAGTGGGCCCCAACATTATTCATTATCTCAACTGTTATTGAGTGCTCATTTTATATAAAACAAAGGGCTCCTGAGAAGAGGTGTCATGTTCATAGATGTTCTGATACTGTAGCACCAGTATACTGAACTGAAGTAACCAATAGTAACGTTTCTCTGGTTTGGCAAAATACGGTGCAAGCTTTGTGCCTCTTACTGCATTTACACTTCCGCATTAGTAAGTAATTTTCTCAGTATTATGGGAAGTAGCAGTGCAAACTATAATAAAGAGGCCATCGGGTAAGGCAGCGTAGTGAAGTTTGAGAAACTGGAGCAAGCCACCATGCTTTTGTGACCGTTAGTGATCTAGTACTATGACAATACTGCCAGACACTCCTTATAAGACTATTGACCTTAGGCAGAAGTGTAAGGGGAGCATTAGTGCTCATGCAGAAACTGCCTGGGGTCTGTCTGCATTTAGTCTCAAAAGAAGCAAGGAACTGCAAGGATGTTACCATCATCTTTATTAATTACTGTTTATTTAACAAAAATTAACCCTTACATCCTGAGGAATATTTCTGCTCATGAACTCACATCTACAATGAGGTTCATTTTTCTTTATATCTGTCCTCATTCCAATCATGTATAAAAGAAAGTAGGTCATATGCAATGTCTCAGCCTCAGGTGTTTGGTAGTGGTGTCCACCTGTATATCCCTGTGTTTGACTTTGGCAAAGTATTTCCCATTCTTTTCTGTGGGGAGTGGTGATGGGTGGATTAGAGTATTTTGACTCCCACACAGGGGTGTAACTACAGAGGAAGCAGACCCTGCGGCTGCAGGGGGGCCCCTAGAGGTACAGTATAGGAGGACCAAATAATGAGCGATTTCAACATATGTTTGTAAAACAGGACAATCTCTGGATATGTTGGGGACCCTAAAAAATTCAAATTCAAATTACTCCACTGCTGCCACAGTTCTAGTCTACAGATCTTCAGTAGTGGATGCATTTACCTTAGGAACATAAAGTTGCTTTCTATCAATACTCCTCATAGGCCTGAATATTAGTATCCCTTGTCCCCTTACAGTATATTGATATCCACAGGCAAGAGATAATTTAGAAACTAGAATGCTATTTATAACATTTAAAAAAGTTATGAAAGAGCTAAACTGAGATAAATAACCTTCAATCAAGAGCCAATGGCCAGATGATGTAAAGTAAATATGCCTGTACCCTAATAGGTGTTCTTATAACCAATCCAACTCAATTAAATTTGTTTCTGATCTATTTTGAGTGGTGCCCATACTAACACAGATCTCAGAACCTTATGAAGAAATAATAAAATGTATTATTGCCCTAAATGGAGTTATGCCAGATTGCATGAATGAAACAACAAGCATAATGACCCTGTAAAATGATTAAGGGAACTACAATAGCTATACACATGTATTTTGTGCATTTTTCCTGTTGTAAATTTGTTTTCATATGTTTTGGGAGGCTGGACATCCAAACCTTTGAGCTATGCTGGTTGGGCAAGATGAAATCAGTCTATGATCCATAGCATAAGTGTATTATTTGCCATAGGAAAAATGTTGGTTGAGCAACCAACCAATCATTAATTATCTAAAAATGAAAAAAGAAACAAAACCTGTAAAACAGGTTTAATAAATATCTAATGCAATTTATTGAATATTTGTTGTAATGATAATACAGCTAAAAGGCACAGACACATTTAAAGAGTGTTTCCCATTTTTCAAAGATGAAAGCAGGGTTATAGTTAAAACTCATTCATATGCAAATCAGGAGGAATTCTGGGAAGGAAGCCCAGGATCACTCCTAAAACTTCCATTTACATGGAATACTCTGAAGACTGAGTCTAATCCACAAGGTTTTAAAGCACAACCAGAACAGTATACTGATTAGATTCCCAATTACAGACTGCTTTCATTGTTATTGGGACTCCTTCATGCAATGTATGGTTTTCCAATCACTATTTGGGAATTCTGGGAAGCAAGCCTAGGATCACTCCTAAGGGGCCCACTGCCAGAATGTAGACCTGTTAATCCTAACAAACTTTTCTACTTTACTATGAACATTTATAATGCTAAACTATGTTAAGGAGAAGCACGTCCTTTTAATAATTGGTTGTTTTATATTTAATTCTCTGTGATTATCCAGTAAAATAAGAGTCTGTGTTATTTTTATAGTATCTAAATATTTCATAGATTTGTTAATAGGAAAAGCAAATATACATGAATGCTGGCAACAGAAGAAGGGTAATCCTATTAATTAGAACTGCCATTCTAAAGAGTAGCCCTCCAAAGAATGTTTAATATACTACACCTGGTTACACCTGGCATCTTTGTAGGATATCATTATTTTAATATAATCATTAATAAACTGTCCCTCTGACATAATCACTACTTGGAATAAGTTGAACAGCAGGATTAATAACTGAAATCCATTCTAAACGTGTAAGGGGTAGTAATGATGAACACCCAAAAGCTTTTACTTGCTGCTTTTCTTCCCATCAGTTTATTGATTTGTTGTAATGATACTGAATGGTACATCTTTACTTCCCAATTACTTTGTTAATCTCTGTGACAGATTGGAAATTACAGGAAATTGCTGGAGCAATTAGTTTACAGCATGTAAGAGTTTATATCCCTCACGTTTGTGGCAATTCTCTGTATATAATCACCTGGGATCTACTGATAGGGTTGTGCCAAGAGAGTTAATATTCCCCAAGGAAAGCTTTTGCTTCTAGGCTGCAAGAACCTCAAACACAGTCCAGTGAATATTTCTTGCCACAATGTTTTTTCCCAGTAATATTTTTATATTATTATTGGACTTTTGCCCTTTTTTTTGTGTAGGCTTGTCATCATGACTTAGTCAATATGAAATAACAAGAAAGTCTGGAGAGTCTTTGCAAGTGTGTAGTTTTATTATAATAATAATAAAACTACACACTTGCAAAGATTCTCCAGACTTTCTTGTTATTTCATGTTACTGAGGTGGAGATGGCTACTCCATTCGTCTGTGGAAGAGTCTGATTTACTAAAGCTACTGGTGGATCACTGAGGAATAAATTTCCAGTTTTCATTGACTTAGTCAATACCTTGATTATCTGAGTAAAGGACTAATTAATGACTCAAATATCTTATTAACTGGTCTCCAGTGCTGGGAAACAACTTTTATACTGGTTAAAAACAGCAGGAACTTAGAGTATAACTATACTAATTATATATATATATATATTCGGCGCCAAAATTTGCCCCATCTTCTTTTTTACTGATTCACTGCACAATATCTTTGCTGCTGTCACTTACTGAGTTTAGGGCCAATGTACAGTACACATAGAATATAAATGTCACAATATAAGGCTGATTGGTACTTAATACAGATTATTACTACGTCAGCTCAAAAACAGTGCAACTAGCATCAGAATTTAATAATCAGCCTATTAGCGTCATCTTATATTACAGACAAACCTTGTTTTCTGCTTACAGTATGAATTAGCGATGACCCCTAAGCTTAGCTTTAGTGATGGGCGAATTTATTCGCCAGCTGTGAATTCGAGGCGAATTTGCGCGATTCGCCGCCAGCGAATAAATTTGCGAAATGCCCGCGAAAATTCGGCCGAAAAAATTTGCCGGCGTCGAAAAAAACGGACGCTTCGCGAATTTTTCGCCATTTCCAGCGAAGCAAAACAGCGCAAATTTGCCCATCACTACTTAGCTTCTCGACAGCTGCTCAGAGCCCACTGAGAATGTGAGTGTCGCAGACACTTTCCAAGATGGTGACCCCCTGTGACAAGTTTGAAGTCCTGGATTATTTCTGCTATTGAGATATTGAAACTTTAGGCTGGTGCAATAAGTTCAGTATATAAAATATGGCATTTTAACCATATTCATATTTAGGTTTTTTTCTCCTTTAAATAAACCCAATTTTCCATCATTGAGGATGAATTATATCTTAGTTGGGATCAAGTACAAGGTACCATTTTATTACTACTGGGAAAAAGGAAATATGTTGAAAAAATTGTAATTATTTGATTAAAATGGATTCTATGGGAGATGGCCTTCCCGTATTGTGAGCTTTCTTGATAATGGGTTTCTGGAAAAAGGATCTCATACCTGTATTGTCAAGTATATAAGGAAATATTGTCCGGATTTTAAATTAAAATAATATGAGATGTTAGCAATAGCAGGAATGCACTTTACCAGTAAGACATAAGATCTTATATATCATACCATTGGCTACATGATACTATCTGTTAGTATAGTCTGTTGAGATGTTTTGAATACCTTGAGAGTTTGGTTATGATATATAATCTTTTACATCATCTCCATTTTACAGTATTGCCTCTTGTAAGCTTTTGAATTTTGAGATCTCTTTTAGGGTAAGGCCACACGAGGAGAATCGGGGAGACGAGGCGACTTTTCGCCAGGCGACAAAATCTCCCCAAATCTCCTTGTGTAGCCTTACCCTTACATATAACTGCTATGACTAATGTCATTGTTCTTCATAAAAGGAGATAAAAAGCCTTTTGATGTGCTATAACTGCATTTCACGCCATCTTAGAACAAGAGATATTTACATGTCTCATTCTAGACACATAATATTGCCTTAAAGCCAATAATGAGAGGTTTTCTTCCTCAGTTAAGGAGCCGTGAGGGTGAAAACCTCTCATTTTGGTTTTAAGGCAATACTATGTTGGTAGAATGTTTGTATCAATTACACAACCTCACAGGCATTGAACAAAAACATTGGCTGGCACAGTTTTGACACAGATTTTCATTATTTTTAATATAGACAAAACCAATGTTAAATAAAACCCCAAATACTCATTTTCTACCTATTTGAACTCATTTAGATATGTAAAAAGTAGGTGGTGTTATGGTAAATATGATCACTGATTTTGCCATTGGTCTTTTTATGTTAGGTACATTTATTTGCACTTTTAGGACATAAGAGGTCTTTAATATATTTTCATGCACCTCGTAAAGTGTCTGGGAGATGTTTTTCAGTGATGGCGATCTGGAGATTGTAACCAGATACAATATTTTATTGACAATGTCTGAGCTGGGCAAATATCCATGCAAATGCTAATTTAATGTGTCTGAACAGCGTGCATGAAAAGGTACCAGGGGTTAGTTGAACAGTACAAAGAGATTTACACTGGCAATGTAAGAGCAGTCTTGTAGCTTTTTTTATAAATAATATTTCATACTGTGTTCCTAATTTGATAATCTCTCCTTAACCCTACAACTAGTTGAATTGATACTTGAAGCAGATCTTGGCAATAAAAGAGTTCTTTGAGTCAGTTTCCAATGCATCAAGTCTGAAAGAGAAGTATTTTCTTCAAGAAAGATTATCTAAATCTCAAGGCTCCACAGGTCTTGGCACTTTCTTTTGGCTACTTAGGTTGGTATTTGCTTATTTTAGCACATTAACTATACATGCTAAGTATGGCTCACTTTATACAAGCTTCTAAGAAACCAATACTGAACAACATCAGCCCCAGTGAGACACTGCATTTGGGTGGAGACCATTTCATTGATAATGAATGGAATGCAGAGATTTTCAGCATGTGATTTCACGTAGGCTGCAGGTGGAGGCTTTGATTTTGAAGCAAAATATAGAAAACATACAAATTGCAAGAAAATAGATCAATTATTCAATTATACATGTTAGTTTCCAGCTCTGGATACTACTAGTTTTAGCATCATATTTTATATGAAAAGAAGTTTTCTGCTGATAGTTGCAAGTAGTGCAGCCTTAGATGCTGGAAGCAGTTGTAGCTGGTCATCGTCCATCGAACCTGATGACACCCCAAGTCTCTAGTAAGCAAACCCAAAAGAATGGAAGTGCAACAGGCGTAACCTGACTCTATTAAACAGCTGCAACTGTAAAACTGGCCATAGATGCAAAGATCCAATCATTTTGAATCCTCGTACGAACACTAGCGATCCCCATCTCCCGACCTGCCACTAGCCATTCTGATCAAATAAAGTAGAAAACAACAGATCAGCCAATGTTCTGCCCCTGACAGCAATCGTAGGAAAGTTTATGTCCGACAAAGCTGGTGACCCACTGAAAATCGTACGATCGGCAATACATGCAGAGAAATTATCAGCAGCCGACAGAAATCTTTTAACCTGTCCGATTGACCAATCTCCGTGGGAGGAAAAATGTCGGGACTCTCCACACACGGTCCGAAAATCTGATCTTTGCGTCTATGGCCATCTTAAAAAAGGATTAGGAATGACAAACAATAAAAGTAAATAATCAAGATAAATTCAGGGACCTTACACCGGTTAAAAATATATACACCAGCAGGGAGTAGGTTTGGTTTGTACTCAGGAGGTCAGACCAGACACTGGCACTTTTGTTAAACTTTGGTTAGGAAACATGGTATTTAACAGTCATAGCATTAACAACAAGTTGATCAGTCCCCCAGTAAGTGCCTCCCAATCTGACAGCCAGGGTCAGACTGGCCCACCGGGACTGCTATCCGGGCCCCCTTCCTGTGACGTGAAGGCGCGCTTGGCGCGAGTGCCTGGATGGCTCCACGCGCATGTGCAAACATCATCGCTTGGCACGCATGCACAGATGTGGCGCCGAAAACATTTTTTTTTGGAAAAACTGAATGTCCTGAGAGGGGGTCTGGCCTGGTGGGGGCCCATTTTCTTATTTTGGTTCTGTACATTACCACTATGAATTTTAAATGAAACAACTCAGATGCACTTTGAGCTTTAATTCAGTGGGTTGAACAAAAAGATTGCATAAAAATGTGAGAAACCAAAGCCTTTTTTTAACACAATCACTTCATTTCACTTTTATTTAAAATTCATTGTGATAATGTACAGAACTAAAATTAGAAAAAAGATTTATGAACCTAACTGTATATCTTTCTCCCTGCACAGCCAGGGTCAGACTGGGCCAGTGGGACCCCAGGAGAAATCCTATTGGGCCCCTGCTCTCATAGGCCTTGCCGCCCCATGCCCACAGCCTGACCAGAAGAGAGGATCAGTTTGCAGCAGCCACAAAGAGTATGCTGCGTCTGCACCAGGGAGTTTTGCAACAGGGTGGGGACTTTCATGGCTGAGATGAAGGGGTTTCGACCCTTGGGTGACACCAAGGAGAACCCAAACACTCCAGTAAG
The DNA here is from genome assembly GCF_017654675.1 of Xenopus laevis. NCBI lineage: Eukaryota > Metazoa > Chordata > Amphibia > Anura > Pipidae > Xenopus > Xenopus laevis. The sequence goes on along the minus strand of NC_054382.1, from coordinate 34,837,189 downwards.
AACAGAGGACTACAATACTTAGCAGTCTTTCAGGTAAAAAACATGTACTCCCATATGTAATATAATTAAGTGTGCCCAGGTGCAGCAACCTATAGCAACCAATAATATATGTGCTTTTAAACCGTTGACCATTAAGTGCTACCTGCTGATTGGTTGATACGGGTTGCTACACCTGGGCAAATTTACTACATCCTATTATCCTCCATAAGTGCTACAGTACATGTGTACTTAATCTCCATTTAGTTACCAAAATCATTATTTATAGCACTTTATAATGTGTTATTTGCTATGCAAATAGGTGGCTAGCACCTATTAGAACTTTAATGGCCTTCCCCAAAGCTGCATAATAATTATTTATATTTTACAGTTTTTGAAGAGCGCACACATTTTACAAGGGGAAACAGTATTTAAATACATGCAAAACCCTTTTGATTTTTGGTTTAACTTGCCCTTTAATACTTACTAGTTGACATGCTGGTCATTGCTCAGACCTGTCGTTTCTAAATGTGAAATGTAACATACTCATAACTCGCAACTGCTCATGAGTGAGTAAGGAAGAAAATAATGATGAGCATACGGAAGAGCTAGCCATTCCTGATTCCTGTGGTTGATTTATCAGGTTTAATCTGGTTCTGAATTTACCCCATATAAACTGCTTAGCAATTCTAATGACACAGCTTTACCCTGTCACACAACCAGCCCAAGACTGGTTTAAGCTCAGGTTTGTAAACTAGCATAGGGACAGGCTGATTCCATGGTAAATAAATGATACCACTACCTGTATGGTGCTCCTCAGGTGAAGGGTCCCCTGACAGATTTAGATGGGATCATCTTTACACTTGATAACTTTTCAAACTTATCTCTGTGTTGGAGATGGTAGGTTTCAATGTTTTCTATATGTATCTTTGGCATATAACTGGATTAGCTCTAGGAGCCTTACCTAAAGGCAATGAGTCTATTGCAACCTCCTCATGTGTTATATCTACATCCACTTGCAAGTGAACCAAAAACATTTGACCATGGAATAGGATGATCTGGAGGTGTATAGTTTTGTGTAAAACTGGACCAAGGTAGCTTTTATTCTCTGTGTGTCTCTAGTAACCTTCCCATTGCTATCTCAAAGTAATAGGACAGTAGAACAGAATTTGGTCAGGTGGTCCATAATCTTACCCACACTTTCCCTTGTTACTTCAATGGGTCAAAGTGTCTTAAATAACCTTATATGGAAATTCAGTTTCCTTTGAATAATTTGAAATTTGATGGACTCACCAAGGTTTGTTTTTTTTTTAATTCCTTGCCTCAAACCCTCAATAAAATTACTAAAAGAAATTCTGCATGAAAATATCAGTGAAATGTACATTATTATGTGCATTGACTTATGAAATAATTTTTCAAAAATTCCTGAGATTAATTGCAAGTTCAAACAAATCTCAAAAATGGGAAGTAACCAAAGGAAGCAAATATTCTTGTAATAATGCAAGTACTTCCTACCTCACGGAATAGTGTGAACATTTTGTGATGGGATTCATGACTTTGTACCTATAGAAACGCTTTTATAAGGATGTTCTGTGAAACAATCCACTGCTAATGACCTGAAATGCTGTAACAGGAAATCACATTAATTTGCAATACCCTTAAAAACCCAAACATCTACCTTTTCAAAGGAGCAATAAAGGTCAAATACAAATTGTTTTGCTTAAGAGACCCTCTGGCAAAATTTACCAGTGGATGTGTTTCAGGAGTTTATAAGAAATAAAGATATAGGAGGTAAAGCTTTGGTGATAGATTCTCATCACTATTACAGTGTCTAAGATTACTCAGTACTGCAGTGGTCAGAACTGTAGACAAGAGCTTGCAGTAGTTACAGAACGATATTATAGACTATGTCAAACAACACAGATAACTTCTTTCAGTCTTTGAGAACTTTTACTTTTGTTAATGTTAAATAACACATAATAGCAAAGTTTTTTTATGTTCAGTTACCTTTTGAAGTCAATAAGTTGGATATATGACTTCTATTATTGTCCATTTGGAGTTGGACTTCATCATTTGTCAGGTGATGAGAGGAGAAGAGAAGTGAAGGTCAGAAGCAGAGTAAAGGTTGCATGAAGCAGTGTATTTTGAGATCAGAGATGAAATATAGAGAGGGGCTTCATTGTTAAGGGCCGTGAATGTAAGTGTGAGTAGTTTGAATTTGATTCTAGAGGAAATTGGGAGCCAGTGAAGGGATATGCATATGGGAGCAGCTTGGTGATATAGATGAATGAATCTAGCAGCAGCATTTAGAACAGATTGGAGTTGTGAGAGGCGAGAGGTGACTTGTTGGAAAACTTGCGAGGAGTAGTTTGCAGTAATCAAGGCGGGAGATAATAAGAGACTTTATAAGTGTTTTGGTTGTGTCTGAACTGAGATACAGTCATATTCAGCAATGTTGCACAGCTGAATACAACAAGATTTTGCAAGTGTTTGGATGTGTGGGGAAAAAGACAGATGTGAGACTACGATAACTCCTAGGTAGTGTGCCTGTTTGGTTGAATGAAAAGTGATTGATATCATTTTTATAGCAGCAAAACAGACTATTGCAGCCTCCTGGAAGAAACGTTCCATTCCTATACCTATGTGTCGTCTCAAAATCAACTGGATAATGGTTAACGAAAAATTGTTGAGCATCAATGCGGATAAATATAATACCTACACCAAAATCTGGACGCCTTGGATAACATATACTAGTTTGTAATACTGGCAGTATATTGAAAATCTATATTGAACTCATATATTCAATAGGATAAATTAAATAATAATATTTGATTGAGCTGAAACATAAAGCTGAGAACCCTGGGTAACTTAACATATTATAATAGGAGAATATAAGATATAAAATTGACTGACAACATGAGTGTAGACGGTTACGTTTTATTAGGTTTAAGGTATAAGGGTATATAGGTATAAGATTTATTAGTTTTGCTTTTATTAGCATGCAATTTATGACTTTGTAACATATGCATCAAAGACATGAATATGTACAGTGATAATGATTGAAACTTTTGTTTTTCTTCTGAAATATCTTAATGAGATGATAGCACCCTCCTCTGCGTAGGAGAACATTTATTATCTGAAAGTAAAGTGAAAAATAAGACATGTTGGTAATGAATATTGTATTGCTAACCGATAAAGAAGTTTTGAAAAGAAAAGTGATTGATAAAGCTATTGATAGAGCTCAGTTGTAGCAGAAGAGCATGAACTTGAAGTGGATGAAGTCAGGATCATTTCATTACTTTCTCTACATCTTTTGAAAGGAGAGTTAGTAAGGTTGGATGGGTGGCACGAATGGCAGAATATAAGATCAAGAGCATGATCCTATATGTGACTAGGAGAGTCGGTCCACTGAGAGAGACCAAATGAAGTTTTTAGTGAGAGGAGTTTAGAGGTGGCAGGAGAAGCAGAGTTGTCAATGGGAATATTGAAGTCACCTAAAATGAGAGCACGTGTCTCACTGGAGAGAAAGTATGGAAGCCAAGCAGCAAAGTGATCCAAGAAAGTAGAGTAGGGACAAAGGGGGGAGAGGGATTGGAGAAAACAATTGTATGCTGTGGCAGGTTTGGGCTGGGGGGAATAAGGGCCCACCAGAGCTGACACATCAGGGCCCCCCGGCACTCCTCCCCCCCGCTACCCCAGTCACCATGCTCCCTCTGTCTCTCTCACCCCCCGCTGGCGCATACCTGCTATGCGTATCTAAGCCCAATCAGTAGAATTCCTGGTTCAAAAGCAACAGAGTTTCCAGTATAAAGAGAGAGAGGAGAGCGTATCCAGTAGTTACTGCTTGTCAGAGGTAAAGCCTGACCTTACTTGATCGGGTGGGGGAAAGGGAGGTCAGGACCACTGTGTTTTTTCCCGGTGTCCTGCCGGCCCAGTCCGACGCTATGCTGTGGACTTTAAAAGAAGTGCAATGGTAAAAAACAATGTGCAAAACATGTGTAATGTTCATATTACTGTATACTGTATTTCTGTATGTTGTATTTATGTATGTAACACAAAGTATCTGAGTAGATAGTATTTGAGTATTAATTGCATATATATATATATGTATATACATAGCGGTTCTAGATCAACAGTTTTAATTTCAAAAATTTCAAAAATCAATTTAAAAACTTATTTGATAATAAGTAAATGGGGCCAGGACCAACCCGACTCTTTTTTAGGGTAATTTCTAGGTGTGACTGCTCTGGGTGAATGGTCATGATGCTGAATTCAGTGTATAGTTGTCTGGGCTTATTTGTTATTATTTTTATTTTTCTAACTGGCCTTTCATTTCCTCACCTTTCTCTTATTTATTCATGTCTGCTACCATAGTCATTGCACTCTGAATGAAATTAGAACTGTTCCATCAACTGTTTACATCAATATCATGACTTCTCTTTAAGAAATTAATAATTTATGATTTAGCGATTATTTTAGCTGTTTACTTGACTGCACTACATGGAGCAATATAAATGCCTGTGTAATCCATCATGAACACTATATATAGAGAGGTCATTGGGTCAAATAGCCATGTGTGTCTGGAACAAGCTATAGTAATTGACCATACATGCCCAGATTAATTGGGGCAGTTTGGCTGATTTCAACCATATCATTCAACCATCTAGAAATGTATCCTAGTCTTGCTGTGAGTTTTGCAGACAATCCTGCAGTCCTGCTGGAACCCAAATGATCTTTCTTGTCTGAAAGTTTCATCTTACAATGTATTATGTCGGTGGGTGCACGGTACATTGGCAAAAGAGGAAGTTAACAATTCTTCAATTCCTTCTCTTCCAATGGTTTGGGTCACTGAGTCAGATGAAAGGAACAGTAGTAGTTGTCCTTGCATGGCCACCCATATGTTACCTGCCTGTTCAGCCCCTTGGTTTATCAGTCAAATACAGTGAGGATCCACCAGTGTAGGACCACGAGTACAGATTTTTGTGGCTCAATCATGTTTGTTTTAATTATTGACCACTGTCTTTCAATTTGTACCTGTACTATTGAATTTTTCTGGGCTCAGAGAGTTGGACACCATTGTGTGCCTGGGGCATTAAACAGTTATTGTTAACAATGAATAATGTGCATGTGGAGCATTTATAGCCCATTGTGTTACTCATCTAACCACTTGTTACCAACTCTTTTTTTGCAGAAGCTGCAGTATGCAGAATAGGAGGCCATGTCCACAAAACGGCTTATATACTCATAATACATTTTAGTAAGGCAATATCCCTTAGCTTGCTTTGTATTTTGCTGCATTCAATGTCAATAAATATAATACTGCTTTGGGATTCAACTCCACCTCTCTTTTCACTTTCTGGTCTTTGTGTATTGAGCAATATACTCGCAGTATTTGACTGGAAGGTCCTTAACTGATAACTATTAACAACAGAATGTTTCCAGTTTTAGGGTAAGGCCACACGAGGAGATTCGGGAGATTTTGTCGCCTCGTCTTTTGCGCGACTATCTCCCCGAACTGCCTCTGCGTTTTTCCCCATAGGCTACAATGCAAAGTCGCCTGCGCTAATGCACATGCGGCGAAGCATTTTCTATAGTCGCCCAAAGTTGCTTCAGCGAGGCATTAGCGCAGGCGACTTTGCATTGTAGCCTATGGGGAAAAACGCAGAGGCAGTTCGGGGAGATAGTCACGGAAAAGACGAGGCGATTAGTCACCAGGCGACAAAATCTCCCCAAATCTCCTCGTGTGGACTAGCCCTTAGACATACATTTTAATTGTCATTTAGACCCTGCAAGCGCTGCATAAATGTGCCCATTCCCATACTAGTATCTTATTCTGTTGGGGTCTACAGGGAAGAAACTGTTTTTTAAAAGCCACAACAACATTCCCAGAGGTTGGAATCCTGCCTGCCTGCCACTGCCAAGATTTGTGGGTAATCCAACAAGAATATGATACTTCCACTAATATATTTTATGCTAGAAAAAGAACAATGCTCATACAACGTAAAAATAGCTGCTCAAAAGATATTATTTCATATGGTTATCATGGTTTGAGCCATGCTGAACTGGCTTAGGTGGCAGTTAAAGTAAAAAGATAAAGTGAAATTGCAAAAATGACTGCAACTAAGGCTTACATGTAACTAGCACAAAAACTGCCCAGATCGGAGCCTTCAGCCCACTGTAAATAGAGCTTTCAATCACTAGAATCTAATAAGGCCATAATCATCATTGACACTATAATGATTAAAATGAATAAAACCCATTAAGGCAAGTCATGTTGAGTTATTAAAAGTTTCGCTCTGTGTGATATGTAATCTTTTATCCATTTTTTATTATCAGATCTGTAACCATCTATCTACTAAATGACATTAATTTACTGTGCTGTAGATGTTCCCATGCTCTTTAGCTTAACAGCTTATCATTGATTTCTTGTAGAAGATATTATATTTTCAAAAATACACATGGAATGAAATTCAGTATGCTGCTGTAAATTTGCCATTGTCAGGATGATCAAAGACGTTTGGCCTGGCCTACAACAAAAGACCATGAAACAGATTCAACATGTCACTGGTCATAATCCTGCTGGGAGAAGCCCCAAAGGTAAAGCACCAGCTCTATTCTGTCAGTGCCTTAAATGCTTTGCAAGTTAACATTACATGCTCTGCAGAGAAAGGGGGATGGCATTGGAAACAATAAAATTTCCATTAACTGGAGCCTTGTTAAATGGCCTATTGGCATCTATTAGAAAGAAACTGCAAACAAAACTTTATCTTATTCTAAACTTCCCCTTTCTACCCTGTCAAATAAACTTGTGGATAAAACTCATGTAAATCTGGCAGCAGAGCAAATGTTAGAAGTTTGCTTGTCCTTATAGCAAGCTGCACATTAGTCATGCAAACACTAGGCCTACGTGTAACAGGCAGATTGAAGGATATAAAGTTAGATTTCCTGAACAAAACTGGCAGGTCTTTCCAGTGGGCTTGAACATCCAAAGAAAACTGTAGCACACCGATCAAACTTGTCTTGTGAAGAAAAGTGTTTTTATTGGCTCACGGCAGACATAAAGTTTCGCTAAACTTTATGTCTGCCGTGAGCCAATAAAAACACTTTTCTTCACAAGACAAGTTTGATCGGTGTGCTACAGTTTTCTTTGGATGTTCGAGTTATTTGGACCTTGAGCAGGAGGTCCTGTGGACTGTTTAGCACCCGGCACCCGAGAGGGTAATTACGTTCATGTGAGCACTCTAATTCTGTGTGGAATTTTCAGTGGGCTTGAGCTTTCTTTCTCTTTCCCTCTCTGAGCAAATAACCAATAAAATATCTGATTTGTGGAATGTGTACACAATGTTTAATGCTAAATGGTGGGAGAGTACCATTAGTAGCGTGTTCCTTTATTCCTTCCTCGGTCAAATTTACAATGTGATTGTTATCTCTTAATTTTAATCTCGTTAAATGAAAATATTTTTATTACATTTGAAGTCAAATGTAGGGCATAGTCATTCTGTGTACATTTTTAGTTGTACCTGCTATTAAAACATGTCATTGTTTACTTCCTATGTAATAAACATATCTAGACATTATCTAGACTTGTATGCATTCAACTTACCCAAGATTGTGCATGCACTTGCATCACATACTTCCATTGTGCATATTGTTTGTAACATACTGCAGGTACAAGGTGCAGAGTGCAGCACTATGGAAACAAGAGGAATCTACACTTTACAGCTGACAATAATCAAGTATACTGTTCCTTTTTCACACAGGAGCAGCTCTTTTTCTGTACCTATTAAAGGAGTGGCTCACCTTTAATTTTTAGTATGTTATAGAATTCTAGGCAATTATTGTGATTAAGGGAGTTGCTCCCAAAATGCATCAGGTTATGTGATCTGTTGCAATAAACCACCATCCTTTTATCCTGAGTGCCGCCTTTCATTTTTCTCTGAACTTTTCAACTTTTGAATTATTTGCCTTATTCTTCTTCTTACTCTTTCCAGCTTCCAAATGGGGGTCCCTGACCCCATCTAAAAACAAATGCTCTGTACGGCTAAAAATGTATTGTTATAACTACTTTTTATTACTCGTCTTTCTATTTAGGCCTCTCCTGGTAATATTCCAGTCTCTTATTCAAATCAATGTATGGTTGCTAGGGTGATTTGGACCTTAGCAACCAGATTGCTGAAATTGCAAACAGGAGGCTGAATAAAAAGCCAAATAACTCAAAAAACACAAATAATAAAAAAAATATAAACCAATTGCAAATTGTCTCTGAATATCACTCTCTACATCTTACTAAAAGTTAACTGAAAAGTAAGAGATTTATGCAATTGAAGGACGTTTAGGAGAACAGCCACAATCAATGTCCACAATGTAACTTGCCTGGTTAGCTCAACTTACAGAAATGGGATCCTGAGTTTGATTCTGACCTGGCCAATATGTGAAAAAAGGTGTGTGCATGAGTCTCAAAACACATACAGAGAAATAATAAGCTCCTAATAGAATTTAGGGAGTTATTTACTAAACTCCGAATGCAAACATCACGAAAAATTTGTGATTTTTTTTTTATATAAAATCAGACTTTTAAAAAATTAAACATTTTTCGGAATTTATCAAACTCCAAGGATGGAAAAGTCTGAATCTGAAAAACCAGCCATCTCAGACCTGTCGAGGTTGCATATAAGTCAATGGGAGAAGCCCCAATGATTTTTTGATGTGCGCTGGGTTTTTGGCGGTGTTTTCAGGCAAATTTAGTTGTTTTCTGGTAAAAATCTGAAAAAAATGTGAAAATCGGATGTAAAAAATCCAAAAACATTGTAAAAATCAGTTAAAAAATCCAAAGAAATTGTGAAAATCTGATTTCTTTCACAATTTTTTCCACAATTTTTTCGGATGTTTTCCCTCAAACAAAATTTTCGGGAAAGTGTATTAATAAATAAACCCAAAAAAACCCGTGCAGATTTGGTCTGAGTTTTTTTCAGTAAATATTGAGATAAATTCGGACTTTGATAAATAACCCCTTTAGTGCCTGCTTGTTTGGGACCTTAGATTGTTAGCTGCACTGGTGCAGGGACTGATGTGAATGATGAGCAATGTCTTTACAGTGGTACCTAACCAGTGGTGAGCACAAATTATATAACAACTTTGCCTGGAATTCAGAGAAATGTTTTCTACCCAACTGACTTCCAGGTTCCTCTCATTAGTCAGTTTCCTCCTTTCTCTTTTATTGAAGCACATAAGAAATATGCTGAGACACAATGTAGGATAATCCATGTACCCCAATCAAGACCTGCATAGCTGGGACATCCCTTTGTATTGTCTTACTTGAAATGTTTAACTGGAAAATCTGGGTGAGTCTTTAATGACATTTGACCCTTTTTCTTTTTGTATTAATTGCTCTCTTTCTGCTGGAGTTTCTCTTTTTGATAAAATTATTACAGTTAATATTAAAAGCTCTACCAAGGTAACACTGACTATTATTGCACAGATGAATCAATGGTGCCTAAATGGCTAGCAGTAAATGAAAGCCTTCCAAGGAAATATACCAGGTTAATGAACGTGTATAATTTCTATATCTTGAGATTTTATACGAGAAGCCAGGTTTAGTTCAGCACATATTGGGCAAAAGGTAAATTGACTATTAAAATACCTATAATTCATTTGAATTGTTGCAAAAAGTTTAATTTATAACATAGTAACTTTTTTTAATAACTTGGGATGGAAAATCAGTAGGGAAATCTAAATCACACAGTTACTTGTGTAATAATTTGATATTTCTAATTTCAGGAGAGCTTTTATCACTCCCTAAAGGGTTATGTTGGCATGATGGCCCTAGAAAAGGCACTTTAACAGTGACCTGCGATTATGGACTGATGAGTCAGTTTTCTAGAAAATTGCTGGTAGAGAAAGCAGTATAATATTGCTGAGCACAGTTACTGGCATTATAATTGGCGTAAAGATGTAAGTGTATTCTTAATTGAAGCCCCAGTTACTATGCTCATATAACATGTCTGGGTGGAATTGCTTTTTCCATGTATTTTAAAGGTAAAATGACTGTATATATAAATTGGTGTTGTCATTTCCAAATTTTACATAATAAACAGAAATCTCTGGAAAAAGGCTGTTGTATTTCAAAAAATGTTTTCAAGTTTGAATTATAGGGTGCAGCACGCACAGAGAATTTTGAACATAATTGACTCTTGACTTGACTCTTGACTTGACTCTTGATATGCACTTTGTAGCAACTTTGTCGCCAGTGGCGTAACTAATGTGCACCCCCCCAAAACATCTTTGGAGGGGCTCGGCACAAGGGAATCCCTAAAATGTCCCCCGCTCCATGCAAGAGTCTCCCACTTGCCTGCATCCCCTTCCTTGCCCACAGGTATTAGAGTTGCTGGGAAGGGGGGGTATTCCTTTCAGCTAAAGAGGAAGCTCACCCGACAGTTTGCTGCCTCTATAGTTACACCACTGTTGGTTACAGTGACAAATATTTAACAAGTCTGCCTTCTGATGTTTGCTCTGCGAATGACATCTGCACACAATTCCCATAACTGATGCAGGGTGTCATGGGAACCATGGAGTAACTACCTGCTCAGGAGGTAGAGGCAGCTTCAGTGTTCCCTTGCATCAATGGGTGCAGCATCACCCGATTGGGAATGGGAGGCAGGAAGGATTGAGCAGAACTGAGCAAAACGTTATTGAAGTGTGAAAAGTACATTTGGATGCAAGTACCTATAATGAAAGTGGTTTTACATACAAAGCGCAAGCTGAGAACTGCACTTGAGAATGTAAATGGCCTCTTTAGTCTGGATGAGTTCTAGAACTCATTGCAATTATCATCTAAATTTTATATCAGCTGGGGCCACTGCTAAGGGGCGCAATGTTTTACTTTTAGAGCCTGTGGACTTACCATTTGCACCTGTGTTCATTACATTGTGGAAGGTGCAGCGCACAATGCTGAAAACACTTGTGCATGTCAAAAGCAGGTGGTAAGTACAGCATATGTCTCTCTCGAGAGACTTGCATCCCATAATGTTCCTGGCTTGTACTCTCTAAATGACATACAAACTTGGACCAGGGCCAGGGAATGCCCATGTGCTACCCACTCCTTGCCCTGTCTGTATGCAGCAATTCTAAACACTACATTTGTAGCATGTTGCTGATCCTGGTCTTTCCTGGAATAAGACTGTAAAATGAAAACAATTAGTATTTTATAGATTTGTGCTGGCATATTGTATACTGATTGAAAGTAAAATATGTTGTGCATACTGTGAGGCCAACAATTTATTTAATGTTTTGAAAGGCACCACAGAAAATATAAACATAATTTCTTATTTACTGACATTAAAACACTATATACAGTGGCGTAACTAGATATTACTGGGCCCCACAGCAAAATATTTTTTGCCCTCCCTGCAGCCGCAGGGTCTGCTTCCTCTGTAGTTATGCCCCTGTATTATTAGAATAGAATTAGTTTCCAAAAAATTATACTCTACATACATAATAAGATTGGATGTTTAAAAGTGAGAAGATATGAAATTATATCATCAGAAGCCAAACCTTGGTATCATGGCTGCTAGCTTTGAAGACTATGATACTAATATGGAACTAGAATGCATCCCTAGTCAACTTTGCCTCATTTCATAGGCCAGTGTCTTAGAGGGGACATTATGGATTTATACTGTAATGTCTTGGATCCCTGTCTGTAGATGGTCTATGTAAAGCAAACCATCTTCTCTGGCTTTGTAGTAACAATGATAAGCTTTTCTGGAAGTAGAGCAGTTGTATCCAACAATAGTCTTTCCTAGATTAATATCATTACTGTGTGTGGTTCCCAGCTACTGTACGCCTGAAGAACTGTAGAACCATCAAATGCTGTCTTCTTTGCCACATTTAATAGGACTGGTGTCTTTGAGGAGACATACTAGATTTAGCCCTGTCCAAAAATGGTCTATGTAGAGCAAACCATCTTCTCTGGCTGTGTTGTAAGAATGATAAGCTACTCTGAAAGTAAAGCAATTATAACCCACTATATTCTTCTCTAGAGCAACCATGGATGTCTCTAAAACATAGACTAGGATTTGGTGGCCCCATCTGCTAAAAAAGGACTTGTCCAGGAATATTGCAAATGGACTGACTGTCCTTACTTTTCAGAGTTAGCTCATTGCTTATATTTCTATAGGCCAGACAATTTTATACTTTTTTTGTTCAAGTCCCCATTGCAAGATATATGATAAATATATGGTAATAAAGACTCACCCTTCTATAATCCCAGGGATACTCAACAGTGAAGCAGGCATTTGTGAACAAATTCCACCTTCTTTGTCTTTAGAGGCCTCCATGTACTAAATATGGTCCCCATAGTTACCTACACCTGCTGGTTCTCCATAACTTGTGGATGAATGACATGCATGTTTGGGTATCGGTAGGGGGCAGAAGGAGGAGGAGGTGGGGTGCCTACATTTCTCCATCATCTGCTACGCTGGGCATAGCAAATGATCCCTACAGACTCTAATCAGATAGTGCCCCGGTTAGAAATGAACCCAGGCCCCAAGTACAGCTAGGCAGCAATTATTATTCTATTCAACCCTCTCCCATCCCCAAGAAAAATAAATAAAATAAAAGAGCAGTTGTAACATTGCTTTAGATCACTACTGTCAAAATTGTGATAGCAACAGAAATGCATCCCTAAGAATATATACTGTAGATAGAGCTATAGATCTATTGAGCTGAATGGGATGGGACAACTTGTAACTTACATTTTTATTTTTTTTGTTTAGAAAAACATCTGACCCTGTCATGAGAACAGATTTAAATAGAAAATCATATGCAGGACCACAATATTTGTCTAACTATAAACTTGTAGATTTTGGGGGCAGAAAAGGGTTTTTTTGGTGGATGAACAGGTATGCAAACTGCCTCTCCTACATCAAAGGGCAAATATACAGTACTGTACTGGAATTAGAAGAACATTAGGGTTGCCTACTTGGACACAAACATGCTGCATTACAGTAGCTTTCACAAAATAATAAATGGCATAATAATTTGTATTATTTCTTATAAACACATTTTTTACTGTACAGGCAGACATGTGAAGTGACGGTGATGAGTAATGAATTAGAGTGAGTAGACATTTATCTAAACATTAAGTTGTAATTGATCCAAGGTGCATTCCAATAAGAATTTTGGGTGTCAGGAAGGACACCCTGCATGGATGAACTGACTGCTTGAGGTTTTTGTTTCCCAGCTATGAAACCACTTTTAAAGATAGTTGAAGGACAAAAATTCATTAAATACTTGTGTGTCTACTAGAGTTATGCCTCATGTTCCAAAAAGGTGACTACCCCAAGGCATGGCAGTTGCTCCTGTGGGGTCTGCTGTAGTCATGAGAGTCAACTAGGCATCTCCTAGATCTGCCTATTCTGAGCCCTATGTCACATACATATATACAGGTATTATTTTTATACACAATGAGACAAAAGATGATTTAAAACATAACATTTATTTACATATGTATATATATATATATAGGGTACAGAAAAAAGAATAATAAATAAAGTGATCCAAAACAGAAGGAGAAGAAGAAGGTTGAGAAAATGTTCTCATCTTCTTTGTAAAGCTGTGTTGGCTGCTCTGGTGAGAATGAATGACAAGCACTCTTCCTTGAACTCTGTTTTTTCTGGTGTTAATCAGTACTGATATCGCCTCATTGAAACAAATGTACTGAAAAAGGAATCTCCGTTGTACACAGGTTTACTGCTGGGTGTACCACTTCTGTTTTATTGTGTATACGGGAAACACAACATTCTTGGCTGCTCTGGTGACCTAATAGTAAGAAAACAAAAGCAATGAATAAAAGAAAGCAATAGGCACAATACAAAACTTAGAAATGTAGAAATGTTGCCAATACAGGGCACAGGGCATGGGAATGGTCCTTCTGCATCATTTAGAATTTCTTAAACTGAGAGTCAGTATTGTTTTATATATGCAGAAAAGCTGGGGTTTGGGGTATAGTTACAGGTGCTGCAGAGGTTGAAACCATGAGTAGGTCTTGGAATCTGATTGGCCTACCAAAATATAATCTAGATTATAAAAGGGTCACACAGTTGACCCTTTTGCAGTGACTGGTGGATATGAGTGGAAATGTTGGTGCTTCGGTAATAGGGTGATAAAACTGGGCTAAATCCAAAGTATCCACCTGCACCCACCCATGGGCCTCTTATTTCTAAGTTTAACATCAATGATTCTGCCCAAGAACAGGGCCATGCAGGAATATGTAAACATCGGGAAAAAGCTGTAGATTGTCGCCTGGTAGTTACAAGCACAAAGAATTCTCACCTCGTCTGAAGGATTTATTGTCAGACTTTGGTCTTCGACAGATTGCGACAGGCGCCCCATTCGAAGATTGTAGCAGAAAATTCTGAAACAAGACGTGAGATGATCTGTGACAATATATCTGTTTTAAAAGAGTCAAGTATAAAGGCTGCCATACACAGGGAGATCCACTCGTTTGGCGATGTCACCAAATGAGTGGATCTCTCCCCTATACCCACATTGAAGTGGGCAATATCGGGCTGATCCGATCGTGGGCCCCAGGGCCCCAATGCAGGCAATACGGGTGTTCGGATCATGGGACCACATCAACGAACAGAGGCGGGCGCGATTCTACGGGATTTTTAACTCTGCCCGATCGACATCTGGACGACTTTCGGCCAGATATCGATCGGGGAAGCCCGACGGAGGGCCCCACGCACTGGCCAATAAGCTGCCGACTCGATCTGTCAGCAGCTTTTATCGGCCTATGTATGGGGGCCTAAGTGTAACATATTTACTCTAAAGCTGGGCATCCACCATATAGGGAATGTAATGGCAGCCCTTTAATTTATTGGATGATTGATACTTACAGATAGAAATTTGGGGCGCTTTTTTTGTTTCACATCTCATGCCAGCTCTCTATAGGAACCAATGATTTCTTTAAAGCTCCTATCAGCTGAGCTGGTTGGCCTCTGGCATTTACAGTGATTATATAGCCTAGGTCTTCCTTTTCTTCCCTGCAGGACCCTCAGACTCAGGGGCCTTTTGGAAATGTCTTTTTTTCCGTGCAGGTACTTCAGGCTCAGAGGTCTTTATGAAATTTCCTCCACATGTCTGCTCATGCTCTCGGAACCAGCGTTCCTTGGAGGAGGGTACCATGTTTCTTGTCCTTTTCACTACTTTTTGGCAGGGCCCATTGCATGTCCACCAATGCTTCTTCAATGCCTCAACTTCTTTGTCAAAACTGTGTTCAATCTAAGGAAATGACAAGAAAAGCAACAGATAAGATCAGTGATGATACATAATCCAGTATATATAAAAATATATGTTTACTGTATGTCTAACACCATATGGTATTAAATCACTTACCGATATATTTGTGCCGAACTTTCTATTGATGAATTCCATTATCGTTAAGAAGTTTTCCCCATGCGGATCGTCTGGTTCTCTCAGGTTTGTGGCACATAGGGAGGCATGGATCATCTCATGAAGGAGAGACTGCAGGGAATAATAAACACAGTTACCTAAATGATTGATACAGGCAACTGGGTTATTTTACAGCATGCGAATCTTAAGATATATATTCTTTTAATCTAATACATATATAACAAAACACTTACTTCCACTGTATCCCTTCTAGGCCGCTGTTCAAGGATCGGTTGGCTCAGTTCTATTTTGCATCCTTTGCAATTCCCGTTCTCATCCATAGGATGAGTGCATTGTCCAGCCGACCTAGAAAAAAATGTAGATAATTAAGCGACAATCAAACACCCGACCCACATGGGCACAACACTAAAATTTCCTGCTTCTTTTTTGGGACATATATCTTTCTGTCCACACTGGTTACTAAAACCATTGTGTATGCTGTTATCATGTACAATGTGTAGAACGGCAGTCCATGTAGAATATATTTCTGCACTACAGGTAGGGGATTTGTTATCTGGAAACCCATTATCCAGAAAGTTCAGAAATATGGGAAGGTTGTCTCCTATAGACTCCGCTTTTAATTAAATAATTCAAGTATTAAAAATTATTTCCCTTTTCTCTGTCATAATAAAACAGTAGCTTGTACTTGATAAAGCAAACTCAATTATCATTAATGCTTATTGGAGGCAAAACAGTCCTATTGGGTTTATTTAATGTTCAAATGAGTTTTTAGTAGACAAAGTGTGGAGATCAAAACTATAGAAAGATCCATTATCCATAAAACCCCAGGTCTCAAGCATTCTGGATAATGTGTCATACCTGTATTTTGTATGTATCTCTATAAATAAGGCCTCTTGTATGCACATATAATAGACCAAGGCAGCCTATAGGTTAGGGTTTTTGCTGGCTAACTGTCTCCTGCATGAGGCCAACTGCCAAATGGCACAAGTAGTTGAAGGAAATGTAAAACCTCTATAATGGTGGATATTTTTGCTTCCCATTTTGTTTCCATTCACAGTAGTTTTTAAATGAGAGCGCATGTGTTACCTTTCAGTTTAAGAAATGACTTAATAATAGTCAGTTTAAGAAATGATTTAATAATAGACTTAAACTCAAGAAATTGTTCAGTTGGGCTTTGTAGTTGCAAAGGAATTTGGTTGTGTTCTGGGTGTGTTTATTTTGGGTCTCAACCCTCATGACTTACTGTGTCATCTTCCTGCTCCACTTGACTTTAAGCTCAGGTAATATGCCGAAGAAGATGGTGTCTCTCAATAAATCAAACAGATCCTGCAGGTTTGGCTTTGTGTCGATAATTTCCCAAATGGGATCGACGATAGAGGGCTGGCTTTTTGGAGGCTGGTCTGTTGGAGTGGGACTTGAGGCATGTTGGCTCTCATGATGACATTTAGAAGATTGATCATTAGAATTTGAAGTTTGATCGTTCTCTTGACTCATGATGGCTGCTGATCGCTAGCGTCACGTGTCACGAACTGATCGTGTTTCATAGTCAGTGTATGATGCTGGGATATATCATTATGATGTCATGCGCTGCGCCATGGAAACCATTATTGCCTCATTGTGCAAGTGCAATTGGCCCTGCCTCTGCATTTTGTGTCTACTTAAAGCAGCATGCTGGGTTATACAGGTCTGTAGGGCCACTTTGCATAGTAGATAACAGCCATTTATAAAATAACTGTTAATGACATACTTTGATGTTCATTCTTAATTTTGTGTGTGTGTTTTAACTATTAAAGGGGAACTATCACGAAAATTTAAATTTAAAAATTCTGCATAATTTCTGATATAATCAAGTTTATCTTCAATATCCCTCTCAGCATCTGTTTCTTATCATTCTGTCTTCATTCAGAAGTTGGGTGTCAGATAAATGATCCAAAAAATCTTATAGGGGGGCTCTTTTTGCCTAGAAGATGTATTAGAGCTCACTCTATTAAAATCGCCAGATATCCTGTCTCTCCACATGCAGAATTTGTGCAAAAGGCAGTTATTTTGTTAGATTTTGTTTGTATCGGTTATTTGAATTTGACCCCAATTTTATTAATAGGGAAAAAATCGAAATATACAGGAAGGCTGGTATTTTTTCCAAAAAAGGTGGCAACCCTACCTACTTCTGACAAATCCGGGCCAGTAGAGATTAAATATATCTTAGTTGGGATCAATTACACGGTTCTGTTTTATTACTACAGACAAAAGGGAAATCTGAATTATTTGATTAAAATGGAATCCATGGGAGGCAGTCCT
This sequence comes from Xenopus laevis, assembly GCF_017654675.1. Taxonomy (NCBI): domain Eukaryota; kingdom Metazoa; phylum Chordata; class Amphibia; order Anura; family Pipidae; genus Xenopus; species Xenopus laevis. Next base: position 34,819,504 of record NC_054382.1, on the reverse strand, counting down.
CTTGTAATTTGAACCCCTTTGGATAGCAGGCTTCCTATACCTTTACTTTTTTAGCTCTGTAATAGTATATGATTTGCCCTACCTTATTAGAGAAGCTCTTTCCATTATACTACAACTGCTCTTCATCTTCATAGACAAAAAAGGCTCCCATGTTTCCAATATCTTCCAAACATGGAGCCTGCTCTGGACAGCACCTAAGCTAGGGAGGGCTGGGGAAGACTCCACTCCCATTGGTTGGTGTGTAAGGCACAGGGGGTGTTGGCTAATTGTTTTAATGAAGTCTTTTCAGGAGTTCTGCTGACACTTTTTTTTTTTCTAGCACATAAATCTTTTTTACAACATGTCTAACCTCACTATGAACCTGGGTTTCATGATGACTTCTTATTATGTAAACAGTAACTTCTTTATGAAAACTGTGAGGAAATAATTCAAGAGGTAGTAATATAATATAAATATCAACATTTACATGGAGGTAACTTCCTTTTCCATTTATTTCTTCTTTGTGTTTAGTTAAAAACAGGGGGAACATTGTATAATGAGAAGCAAAATATTTGCAGTCATTGGGTAGTATTTTCATTTTAGCATCATCTGTTATACAGTATAATGAAAGCATTTAAAAGAACTTCTCATCATATTTGGAAGGTGTAATCATCTCAAAGGTAAAAATCAGTGTTTGTCAAACTTTTCAGTTCAAGACCCACTTAAAGCTCCAAACTTTGGTCAAGGCCCCCCTTGAAGGTCCAAACTTTGACCAGGAAGGTCCAGCCTTTGCTTGGATATCCCCTATAGAAATAGGAAAATATTGTTGTAGCAGTCCTTTAGTCATAGTACAAGAATATCTAGCATGGCAAACATGAATCTCACCTTATATAGATGATTACACAGTAATGCTGTCTCCAGAAATCTTTCAGCTTGTGATGCCCCCTAAACAAATGTATATTATAATGTAAATTCAGGGTATTGTTATGAGAGAAAATTGGATTGGGTATGGTAGCTCATTTGGTTTTAAAGAAAACTATAAATGCAACCAAAAGATATCCGGGACAGTGAAATCACACAGAGTGAACAAAATAACAGTATATATATATATATATATATATATATATATATAGATCATTTAAGAGCACTCACGGGTGTTTGTGAAGAATACTTTTTATTGGAGTGTTACAATCTACCCCACATCAACGCGTTTCGGTTCTTTCTGAACCGTCGTTCAGAAAGAACCGAAACGCGTTGATGTGGGGTAGATTGTAACACTCCAATAAAAAGTATTCTTCACAAACACCCGTGAGTGCTCTTAAATGATCTAATATGCAAACCCTTGAAGCAGCACCCGGGGCTCGATGATTTGAGGGTGAGTGCCGGTTCTACTACACTATTATATATATATATATATACACAAATCCCAAAGGTGCACACCATTGACCAGGGTGCCAGGATGCCCGCAAAATGATATACAATAGTATAAGAGAGGTTGCGGCACTCACAGGATTTATATCAAAAATCAAAATTTAGTGGACTCAGCGTTTTGAAGATCCTGATGAGGCATTGAAACGTTGTGTCCAATAAATTTTGATTCTTGATATACAAATCCTTGAGTGCCACAACCTCAGCGTTCCAGAACTAACATATATATATATATATATATATATATATATATATATATATATATATATATATATATATATAGTGAATAAAGTACCCCCTCTTGTAAAATATAAGGATATTATTAGTTACCGAGGAGTTTCATGACCATATAAAAACACGAGGCCGAAGGCCGAGTGTTTTTATACAGGTCATGGAACTCCAAAGTAACTTCTAATATCCTCATATTTTACAACTGGGGGTACTTTATTTATTATAATACACAAATTTTAGTGAGTCATGTGACAAAAATGACATCACTACTCCGTTTATAACTGATGACATCACTACTCACCATTTATAAGGATATAATTTACAGGATATTCATGGCTTTTGTGTATTATATATATATATAGATAATATCAATACATGGTCAGTTAATAACAGAAATCGTTCATTCTGATGTGCTAAAACCATAGAAGAGATCATACTAAAGTTCAGGCATGTTTGCAATTCCAAAATTCCATGATTTTAGCACATCAGTTAGAATGACAAATTTCTGTTTTTAACTGACCATGTATTGATATTCCCAAATGAAAAGCAGCCGAAATAATTAGTTTATAGTGACATGGTGTTTGGCAAAACAAAAGTGTAAAGTATAAAGAATGAATCTGTCCTGTTTTGCTTCACCTAAAAACGTTCAAACCCATAGGAAAACTCACGAAAAGGAATGAGGTCAATGGGCATTTTTTCATGATGACAATTTCCATGCAAAATACATTGGTGTCTATTGGCATTTTTTTTTCCACAGAAAAAATTTCATTGCAAATCCATACTTGACGAAAAATGTTGCTCATTACTAAACACATTGTTCAACCGAAAAATTGCAGAAGTGTTTCTTGCCCCCCCTTTACATATTTTACATATTTTACATATTTGACTAGATTCACTCCATAGAGGAAATCTCACATTTTAATTAATGATGACTGCAGAAATCCAATAAGTTATCATATACCCTTTTCTCATCACATTCGCTTTTGCCCATATTGTCTCAGCAATAAAAGCCTGATTTTAGGTATTTCTCACCTACAATTCTATAACATTCAGCGATTCCCATGATCACAGTTAGCATATAAGGGTCCCACCCAATGGAACCAGCACTGCTGGATTGTATCCAGATTGATCTGATTCTTTTGAAAGTGGAAGCAAGTCTTCTATAATGAGCATTTTATCCTTGAGTAGATATTTAGACATTGTGTTCATTGTGGAACAGTAAAAGATTTAACTACTAAATATGTACCATATTAACTGCTGCCTTTCAATAGATATCTCATAAGCTTATAATTGAAATATTTATTCAGAGATTTGTGAGTTTTTGAGTTTTTACTACCCTTTGAGACACAAAGACTTTTTTATGGGCCATGCTTAAAATATTTTTTTTCCAGTCAATAAATAGGTTATTGCAATTATATCATATGTTACTGGTGTAAAAGCAGAGATTATCATTGCTCAGCCATTGACAAGTTTATCTCAGGGGTCGTAGCATAGTTTAGGAACTTTCTGTGCTTTTTTTTATTACTTTTGATAACAACACATTGAGTGAATATGACGATAATTTATGGTTGGATATGGTCAAAGCCATCAGAAAGAGTAAGGAGGGTGAGTGCAGGGAGTGTCGATCAGATTCTGTGCAATTAGAAGAATAAGTAAAAATAAAGATCTTGTAACAACTTGAGAGTAAGGATAGATCATGGGAGGGAGAAGGTTATAGTCAGTTTTGTTACTTTTAATAATACACCAGCCCCTATGTGTAAGAACACTGGGTCCCAAAGGTGAGAGAACTATATCATCTGTGCCCCAGTATTTTGTCAGGTTACTCAGAGGCCTTTTTAAAATGATGGCTGTTACATTGCCAAACGAAACTCATTTATTGTAGTTATATATCTTGTAAAAATAAAACTCACTTAATACTTCTAGTTTTGCTAAGGTAAGGATTGATTTGGCTTAATTAACTTGATGACAAAACATTGGTGTGCCCAACTGATGGTGTCCCATGTATTCCAGAAAAACTAAGTAATTATCCCACCCTTCTTCTTAATAGTTTAGGGTCTACTGCCACTGAACTGGTTGTACAGGTAAAGGACCTATTATCCAGAATGCTTGGGACCTGAGGTTTTCCAGAGAAGGGATCTTGCCATAATCTAGACCTCCATACCTTATGTCTACTTAAAATAAATGAATACATTAAATACTAATTTTAGCATTACCTTTAATAAGGACTAACTATATCTTAGTTAGGATCAAGTACAAGGAACTGTTTTATTATTGCAGAGATAAAGAAAATCTATTTCAAAAATCAATTATTTAATTAAAATGGAGTCTATGGAGATTGCCTCTCTGTAATTCAGAGCTTTCTGGATAATAGATTTCCAGGTTATGGATCCCAAACCTGTACTGTGAATAGGGTTGCCACCTTTTGCTAACTTTTTTACCGGCTGGTGGGTACAAAAAATGGTGGGGTTTGATGTCAAAGGGGGCGGGGGTTGTGCCGTAAAGGGGCGGGGCCACGACTCCGCCAGGACAAAAACGGAGGAAAAAGCTATGTTTACAGGGGATTGGGGGCAGGCCGAGGGGCCTTTTTAAGGGTATTACAAATTTACCGGCAGCTACATTGCCGGTAAATTTGTAATACCGGCCCCGGCCTTGGCAGGTGTTTTACTGGCTAGGCCGCTAAAATACAGGCCGGGTGGCAACCCTAACTGTGAAGATTTCAGGTACTGAGAGTAAACCTCTTCCTAACAAACATGTGAATACTGTTAGTAAAACAAAATGTGAAAGCCTTGTTTTCAATGTGGAAAACAGCCTCTTTTTAAAATACATTACCAAATATAAACAATAACTAAAATATCAATAATTTGTCGGGTTTTCAACGTTCAAACATTGAGCCACTATAGGTATCTGTTGAAACTAAGGAAATGCCTGAGAAATTGAAGGAACACAAAATATAATGAAATCAGATGCATTCACTTTCATGCACATTGGATTTACTAGATATTTAAGCAATTGTCTTCATGTAAAGGTCTTGTGTAAAATATCCTGCTCAATATGTTGGCTCCAATATCTATAGCAAAAGACAGCAATGAATGAACTGATGCTTGAATATCAGCAATTAGAGACATCTGTGGGAATAAAATACAAAATACTGTTCTGTGCATTGTTTAGGTATGCTAGGTATAATCAGTTGGCTGCAAAAATCAGTATAGGGTATTATTAGCAGGTAGTATCAGTTTATAGTGTCAATAGATATAAAGCAATTGTATTATCTGATTCAAATGGAATTTTCTAAGGTTCACTGTATTGTTGTAGATAGATAGACTATCCCATTTGCTCAATTACAACCCAAATAATATGTACGTATGGCAGATTGAGTATAAGTAGTGATGGGCGAATTTGCGCCGTTTTGGTTCGCCGAAAAATTCACGAAACGGCACCCACGTCTTGTTTTTGACGCCGGCGCCCGTTTTTTTTTAACGCCGGTGCCCGTTTTTGACGACACCGGCGAAAATATTTTTTGACGGCGGCGAATTTTTCAGGCGAATTTTCGTGGGCGTTTTGCTAATTTATTCGCTGGCGGCGAATCGCTCAAATTCACCGCAAATTCGCGCCTGGTGAAGAAATTCGCCCATCACTAAGTATAAGGCATGCTGAAGTTCTTCTGGTAGTTTTGCAGTAGCCCTATGGGCAGGGTTCATTTACGACCTCATGTTCAGTATCCAAAGTGAAAGTTTTCATGCTGATCCCCATGTTTTAAACCAGTGTTCCCCAACCAGTAGCTCGCGAGCAACATGTTGCTTACCAACATCTTGGATGTTGCTCCCAGTGGTCTCAAAGCAGGTGATTATTTTTGAATTCCAGGCTTGGAGGCAAGTTTTGGTTGTATAAAATCCAAATTTACTGCCAAACAGAGACTCCTGTAGGCTACCAGTCCATAATAGGGGCTACCAAACAGCCAATCACAGCTCTTTTTTGACATCACCCAGGACTTTTTCATGTTTGTGTTGCTCTCCAACTCTTTTTCACATTTAAATGCGGCTCACGAGTAAAAAAGGTTGGGGACCCCTGTTTTAAACCCATGCAGTGTATTACCACGATTCAAGCACCATTGTGGCCTAGCAATGCATTGTGTGTGCTGCAATTCTTTCCAGTATGTCAAAACAAATTGTGGGTGTGTGTTTTCACAAAAGAGATGCAATTGCATACAAAGTTTGATATTGGGGAACAATGATATTCACTGTTCTATGTTATTATACTGTTTGCTTGTAAATTCACTGGTTGCAGGTCTGCTGCACACTCTTATGTCAATAGAAGCAATGGCTGAAACAAAGTGGGACATAGTGGTATCAGGTTCAAATATAGGGCTATGCAAAATGTCTCTTTAGATGCATGTATAGGCATCACTGCTTGCAACAAATGCATCCATTTTTATGAGACTGCAATTGTACCACTTGTGTGCTTTTCTGCCCCAGAATATGCCCTCCTGCCATTTTCTTGCCCATTATAGACTTGCTCAAAAAAGACTAACCCATGAGTTTAATTTTAATTTTATCTGAAATTAATCATGAGAATTTGCAATGGGAAAGGATAAAGGTTTCCCAGTGTTCACTTATTTTATCAATATCACTGCATATGGAGCATGTTTGTAAATCCAGATTACAATTTGATTTTCATTTAAGACTTTGTCCAGAGCAGATTACTTTCTGTAGTTCCATAATAGTATCAGGAATAAATCTTTAGTAGATATTGATATTTGTATATGCATGTGTGTTCTCACTGCTGTATTGGGGGTAGGGCTTACATTGTTATTTTTTAATTTTTACTCCCATGAAATCCGTTTTTCAGAAGCTACAAGTAAATAATCGTCTATTTCATGCAACAGCCTTTTTGTCAACCCCTTTGTCAACATTAAGGATTTATTTTTAAAATGAAGTACTGCTAATTAATTACCAGGTTATTCAAAATCAATTTCATTTGTGGACATTTTCTTTTGCAGCCGCTTTTACAACGGCCTTCATTTTATTTTCTCCAAAAAAATGATTGTACGCCACAATTTCTTTTCACGAAATAACAGTATCCCAGTAATCCATGCTTCAGAGTGTACGTTGTAATCAAACAGTGACCTTGACCTGGGATAATTCTATAAAATACCAAGAAAAATAGCCACATTATAAAGTAAGAATTGATTTTAAAGAAATATTTTACACTGGGAAGAAAAAAAAATCAATAAATTCCCATGGCATTGTCATTCTAGGAAGCTTTTCATCCATGAGTGAGCAGCTGAAGGAATGATCTTCTTTATAGTCAGTAACGTGCTTGCAAAAGTTCATGTCCATTTAGAAAAAAATACACACTAAGTAACCTGACAGATTTCAGTTAAAAGGAAAAAAAGATGAAAATCTGCAGCTGGTGTACATGATTACTGCTTGTATATGTGACTGTTCAGCAAGCAAAAAAAACTGCAACTGAAACCCAGAAGGTAAAAGAGGCCACTTCATCCTTTGTGGTGATTACATGTAGCCTACCTCATGGTAATAGAACAGAACTGCTTGGCCTGAGGCATTCCAGCTTGTTCCAGAACTGCAACTTCCTCAGGTTATAGGGATTTTGGTTCATAACACAGAGTTGATTATGAAATTTACAGTAATACAGATTTTTGCCTATAAGACTTGGTGCTGGCAAGATACAGGATTGTGTTGGATAAAGACAGATAGGTACCAGTTTATTCTTCTATTTACATCATACACTTAACTTGGGCTCTCCAGGAACCTGTCAAGGTGTCATAAAGTACATTATGGGACATGTTATCAGGAACCCTGTTATCCAGAAAGCTCCTAATTACAGAAAGGCCATCTCCCATAGACTCGATTTTATCCAAATAATCCAAATTTTAAAAAATGATTTCCCTTTTCTCTGTAATAATAAAACAGTACCTTGTACTTGATCCAAACTAAGATATAATTAACCCTTATTGGAAGCAAAGCCAGCCTATTGGGTCTATATAATTTTTACAGGATTTTCTAGTAGACAGAAAGATCCATTCAGTGTCTGACTGGCCGGCGGACACCAGGAAAAAATCGAGGGGGCCCCCGGCCCAGACCTGATCCCCCTGGCTGTGCATCACGTGGTGTCCGCGTATGCGTGCGTTTTGGACCAGAGAATCTGAGGTCGGGAGGGGGTCCTTGGGGACTGTAGGGAGGGCCCTTTGATTGCAGCCCCTGTGGGCCCCGAAGGCTCCAGTCAGGTCCCGAGCTTTCTGGATAACAGGTCCCATATCTGTATCATGAAAACAAGACCCATGGGATTTTCTTCCAACTGATCTGAAAAAAATGACAGCTAAAACTATTTAACTTACAGGGCAGTGTCCTGTAAGGCCATTTCTTGTGGCTTTGATCACCACATGGAGAGATACATTTCATATACATTCAGCAAGGATATATTGTGCCCCCACCCATTAACAGATAACATATTCAGTGGTACAGCTAGAATATCCAACTGGAATGGCTGCATTGATTGCACTTTATTTTCAATGCATTTATAAGACACGTCTCTAAATTTAGGGGCAGATTTACTAAGGGTCGAATATTGAGGGTTAATTAACCCTCGATATTCGACTAGGAACTAAAATCGTTCGACTTCGAATATCGAAGTCGAACGATTTAGCGCTAATACTTCGATCGAACGATTAAATCCTTCGAATCGAACGATTCGAAGGATTTTAATACAACGATCGAACGAATATCGTTCGATCAAAAAACCATAGGCAAGCCTATGGGGACCTTCCCCATAGGCTAACATTGAGTTCGGTAGCTTTTAGCTGCCGAACTAGGGGGTCGAAGTTTTTCTTAAAGAGACAGTACTTCGATTATCGAACGATCGAATAGTTGAACGATTTTTAGTTCGAATCGTTCGATTCGTAGTCGAAGTCGTAGTCGAAGGTCGAACTAGCCCATTCGATGGTCGAAGTAGCCAAAAAAACACTTCGAAATTCAACATTTTTTTAATTCGAATCCTTCACTCGAGCTTTGTAAATGTGCCCCTTATGTTCTGGTAACCCTAATATATATATATATATATATATATATATATATATATATATATATATATATATATATATATATATATATATATATATATATATATATATATATATATATAGTGGAGATGATAGAGATCGCACTCGCAGGTCTTAAGACTAATAAATGGATTTTTATTTGGGACAATCGCTGACGTTTCGGCTGATACAACAGCTTTTTTCAAAGTGAAAAGAAAATCAAACAAATGGAATAAATACCCAGTTGTTTGATTTCCGTTTATTCCGTTTGTTTGATTTTCTTTTCACTTTGAAAAAAGCTGTTGTATCAGCCGAAACGTCAGCGATTGTCCACAAATAAAAATCCATTTATTACTCTTATTACTGTTAAGACCTGCGAGTGCGATCTCTATCATCTCCACTGATTCTACTTTATCGAGGACTGCACCCAGGCATCTTTGACTTCAGTATCGTGAGTGCCGGTTCTTTGCACTAATACTGTATATATATATATATATATATATATATATATATATATATATATATATATATATATATACATATAGTCCACGAAATTTAGAGATTATTAATAGAAGCTACATATGTGCTATGCATTTTTTAAACATTTTTCTGTATGTTATTAACGATACTTAATTAACAGTTCCATTTTGGGTGATGTTGTCAATACGTCATTTCCTATATGTCTGGTTTCCCGCCAATTCTTGTATTTAGGGCATTCTAACAAACATTTTGTCACTTTGAGAAAGGCCTCAGAGGAGGCCGAAATGTTAGGCTTACATCTTTGCAATAAAACTTTTTTATTTTTTATCTAAGACCTGTGAGTGCGGATCCCTTCTGTTGGTTGTGTATATATATATATATATATATATATATATATATATATATATATACTGTACACACAAGAGAATTATTGTACATATAGATACGAGTAAAAAATAATGAGGGCATCTGGAACTTGCTCTTGAGGCCAGTTTCCCTATGAATGAATTATATAACAGCTTTCATTTTGTATCCTATGAAGGTATACCCCTTGTTGCAGATTCTTCCAGCGAAGTTCCACGCGTCCATCTTCAACGTCCTCTGTAAGCTGACTGAGAGATTGGTATCTCTGCACATATGCTGTTGGAGCAATTTGCCGGTTTCCGACAGCTGCGCATGTGCGTAATTACACGGAAATTACTGATCTTTCAGTCAGCTTACTGAGGAGCCGGAAGATGGACGTGTGGAACTTCATTAGAAGAATCTGCGCCGAGGGGTAAGTATGGAGTATGGGGCATTTCCCCGGGGGGTGGGTAGTTAGCCTGGGGGGAGGAGGGAGGGAGGTCTACCTGGGGTGGGGGGAGGGTTTTTCCCCACAGGTTGATTTCTCCTTTAAAGTTAGCAAAAGCAGTTCAAAACTGATCAAATTGATAATTTAAAAATATATTGATAAATAACTAATGTAATAATATAGGGGGTTATTTATTTAAAGTCCTTTTTTTTCTGGTTGGACTTTTAAAACACAATTAGAAGTCAATGGCAGATGTCCCATTGACATTTTCGTTGCGCTGGGTTTCCTTCAATATTCCAAAGATTTCTGGTTTTTGGGTGTCAAATCTTATAAAATCACCGGTTTTGGCGACAAATCCAAAAAATTTGTATGATTTGGATTTTTGTGTGTGATTACATCAATTTATTTCCCGCACAAGAAATTTTGGGAAAAATGGATTGATGAATAGGGGGGGAAAGTCTGTGCAGATTTGGTCAGAGTAGTCTTCTAAAAATAGTGAGAACTTTTCGGATTTTAATTTACCCCTATAATGTATTGATAATACATATAAACGATTTACTACGTATTAGAGGCCTATTTGTTTTTTAAATTTGAAAAACGCATGAAAACGTATAAAACCCTATTGTGCACTTACCATTAAAAAACTTTGCATTGCTGAGAAATTCTCTCAGTCAGTTGTGTGTCTTCTTATCTATCTGTTCCAAAGTGTTGCTGCACCTACTGAAGCAAGGGAACCCTGGAGCTACCACCACCACTTATTAGCAGTAGCTTCATAGTTCCCTCAGTTGCACGAAATTATACCAAACTTTTAGCACAACTAATTCATGCTGAAACATATGAATTAGTTTGAGGCATCAAACAGCAAAAATGCTAAAATTCTGTGATTCTGCTGCAGTGTGGGAATAAATGGCAATTGTGCTCATAATTCCACCTTGCTCACTGACCCCTATAATGTTTGCTTTTTCTGTGTGTGTGATTCAAATTATGTATCAGTTGTAGAATGGATGATATTTTTATTTCAAATATTGCTATAACTCTACCTGCAGGGCTTTTGGGGACAAGTTATAGAAAGGTTTTATCTAATGTTCTATGGTACACAACTGGGCAGGCACAGCATTTAGACAACACAGAATAGATAGCTGAGCACAGACTAATTAATAGCAAATACAATAAGTAAAAACCAGAACTTCTGCCTCAAGAAAAACATTTTTTTACATGCACAGGATAAAAGCAATTAGTATGTCAAGTCAAATGAACAATTTTTCTTTAAAGGGTTGTAAACCTAAACATAACATTTTGCATAATGAAGTAAAGCTGGCCATACACTTTAGGGTAAGGCCACACTGGGCGTTTTGGGGAGTTTTAAGGTCCCTATAAACGACCGATTTTAGCAAAGTCCGACCAATCCTTCGAAATTATCGTGCGGTTAGTGGGATTCGAACAATCGTCCCTCTTACGATTTTTCGGCCAACATCTGTCAGAAAATTGGCCAGGTTAAAAAAATCTTTATCAGTCCCAGTGCAATCTATCTATGTTGGCAGGGACAAGCAGGCAGCTCCCCTTTGTTTTCCTGCCAATATCGCCTGAAATGGTCTTTTTAGTTGATGGACAATTCGTACGATTGTACGATCGTTTCGAGATAATCGTGGTCTTATGATGACGATCGGATCTTTTAAAACTCTTTACATCTATGGCCAGCTTTAGTTGCCTCGTGAGGAAACTTGGGCGACTTCAGAAAACGAATCGCCGCATGTGATTAGCACCGGCAATTTTTCATTTTAGCCAGTGCAGAGTGAGGAAAGGCGTTTGGGGAGATTGGTCGCCGCAAAGACGAGGCCATTAGTCGCCAGGCGACTAAATCTCCCCAAAACGCCCAGTGTGACCTTGCCCTAAAGATCTGCTCATTTGGTGAAGTCACCTGATAAGTGGATCTTTGCCTGGTTTGGCCACACACATGCTGGGCCAAATCAGTCTTACGAGGACCACAGCAATGCATGATGCAGCTCTCACCCACAAACTATTCAATATATTTTCAAATCTGACAGATAGATCTCTGCCCCATATATACGGACAGATATCAGTCAGACAGGCCTTTCTGAAGGAGCCGAGTCGACAGTTTTTATTGGCCCATGCATGACCTGCTTAAATGAAATTCTCAGCCATTTTACAAAATTCATCAATAAGAAATTGTCAGTGATTTTTAATTATTGTAATGATGTTTGTAAATGTAATTGCTAATGACAGCCATATCTATCTGACCCGTAGTATTTCCATGGCTAATACTTCCTGTGAAATAATAATTATTTCCCTTATAGCAAAGACTTAATTTCCCACAATACTTTGCATGTTCTAAGATTAACAGACTGTAAAGAAGTAGAATCATTGAAGTATGGAATTGTGGGCAACAGAGTCTTGAATTGAAAGAGCGAACTATTACTATAATTATTTCCTTATTAATATAACACTGACATATTCCGCAGAGCTTTAGAGCCCATACATCATTCACGAGTCCTTATTCCAGAATAGCTGGCAATCTATGATCCCTGATTCCCTATACATTCCCACAAACACACTATGAGCAATTTTATCAGCAACAGCCTGTCTGTATGTGGAAGGTTTCAATGGCACATGAAGTCAGAACCAGCAGTTAAGTTAATAGATGATGGAGAAATACTAATTTTAATACCAAATAAATTTACATATAACTTTAAAATCATTTGAGGCCTATTTATTCAAACTTCTGTGATTCTGCTGCATTGTGGGGAAAATACTGGTGATTGCACTGATAGTTGCACGTTGCTCACTGCACTTGTGGTCGTAAATGAACGTTATAATCGATGCTTTGTCTGCGCATTCAAATTACGCATCATTCGCAGAATTATTTAACTTTAAAACCACTGAACATTTTTAATCAGTGTGATTTGGAAATAATGTATTTTATTAGGTTTTCCACCTCCTTTTTACCAAGGTTTGATCTAAACCCTCATGGAACATATTTTGCACCACATAAATAACGTGCAAATTTAAATTATGTGAGATGTGAGACATTTGGTTATGTGAAACCCACACCGATGCCCATATGCTCTGCACACATGGAAAGCCACTGGAATTCTTAGGGGGAAAGCAATGCATTATGGGCAAATATATACACTAACAAATTTGACACTGAGCTATCCATACCTGGTCTTGTGGGCTCCTTCTAAAGAACATACTGACAGATGATTGAAACGTGTAATCATGCCTGAAACTCGAAATCTTTTGGAGGAACAGCAGCACAGAGTCAGGGCTCCTATACAAAGTAGCCTTTACCGTATTGCAGCGCATTATGTTAGTTGGGCTGCAGCAGTTGTAAGGGACATCATGCATAGATTAGATATTTTTTGCAGCAAAAAATGAAAATATTCCATGATACAATATCATAGCAAGAAATTGAGCATGTGCAAATTTTGTTCCGCTTTCCCACTGCACCAGTTTGTCCTACACACTTGGGCACGGTAAATTTGACGATACGTTTCCGCATGTTATCGCTGCAAATATGTTTCCACCAAAATAATCGCAGCAACTAAGTTTATTAAACGAATGCGCTCAGAAGTCATTGCGATCACTTGCGGTAACTACTTTGACGAACCAGCTTACGTTAGCGGTAATTTTAGCGAGTTGTGAATTTTCTGGCAACAAATTAAGTTTGCGAATATTTATGCTATAAAATAGTCTTGTTTTATGGCGTTTATTATGGCACGATTCATGGCCAGATATGTATCTTTAAAGCTGCTAAACTTTATAGATATTATCAACCATACAGATTTCACCCAATCAAACGTATGCAACAAATAAATCCACATTTCAATACATCCAGTCACAAGACTTACCGCCTGCCAATAGAATCATATAAATAAAATTCATAAATAAGTTTTATTAATAAATCTGTGTGTATCATATAAATGTAGTTTAATCTAGGCTGACTAAGCCTTTGGTCCCTCCTAGCCATAATAAATCGTCTCTCAGCTGATAAAGCTGCTGTAGCAGCAGACAAAAGAATAATCCAAAACATCTTTGATTATCCTGTCACTTCTCTCTTCTCTTGTCAGGAATGGCAACAGGAACAGAATAATGTGTAAAACAAGATTCGTAGTTGCGCCAGGTGTAACTTTGCTGCACTTCGCCGCACTTCGCCAGGCGTAGTTTCGCCAGCGCTTCGCAAATTCACTAAAATCCGAAGTTGCGCTCAGGGGTAGCGTAAGGTTGCGAAGTTGCGCTAGCATTGATTCACTAAGCGAAGCGAAGTTACGCTAGCGATGGTTAATTTGCATACGGCCCCAAATTCAAATTTCAATGGAGGAATATGTAGCAGCACTACACAAGCCTGGGAAACCTTCAAAACATCAAATAAAATTTTTATTTTGCCCTACACATGTGCCCACTGTATAGTTAAGTTGCCATGAGTTAGAAAATGTAGGGGGGAAGGAGGGGAGCCCCCAAAAAATTTTTGATCTTTTTCAGCCTATCACCCATAATATAGAAAAAACGCCAGCGTTTTTTGGGACTTAGAAAAATTTTTAACATTTTTTGAAGAAATCCCTATCTACTCTATTGCGCTTCGCCTGGTCTGAGGTGGCGAAGGAAGTCTAGCGTAAAAGGTAGCGTTCAGAACAATGCGCGCATTAGTGAATTTGCGTAGTTACATCCGTTGCGCAAATTCGCCAGGCGTAATGGTGCGAAGTTACACTCGCGAAGTTACGCCAGCATCCGTTAGTGAATTTGCGAAGTAACTAAAATGCCCAACACTAGCGAATTGACGCTAGTGTTAGGTGCTTCGGCGCATAGTGAATTTGCCCCAAGGTGTTATGGGATATTTCCTGACCCCTCAAGAATTTTCTAGCGAAAAAAAATAAATTACCGCCACTATATAGATGGCAGTAAAATGTTGCCAATATTCTGGCGTTAATTTTGTCTTTCGTACATTTCGGTGTTTAGTAAACCAGGCATTAATATGTATGCAAGGTTATTTTCAGCAAATGCGATAAACGAACGAAAATATATTCTTGGGCAAGAAAATTCGCAAATGTATATTTACCGTAGGTTACTAAACTGGCCAAAACATATTCAAATTTGTCTATATTTTGTGCACATGTTTTTACCGCGCACCCCTTGTTCTGTTATCAATCTCAGCACCTGTACTAACCTGTCCAGCCTCTGTATGGTATGCTGTGCCATATATATATTAAACTTATATCATTTGTGATGCGGTGTTGGGCAGTTTCATTTCTTGAGCATAAGGCCTTGTGCACTCAAGCTCACTTAGGGCAAGCGCAATTGCACTAGCGACGTGGACCCCTCTGACCTCCCTGACCAAAAACTAAGGCCGCCTCGTGCGGCAAATTGGGCAGGATCGGCCCTGAAGACATCGAGCAATTTAAAGCAGTTGTTACACTTAGCTGCCTTGTAGCATCTCTCCATTTGAGCAGAATGAGCAGTAATAATTACAGATCACAAATCTAAAGACTAGGGTATAAACATGACTATTTAATGGCATATAAACACTTGCATGTCTTACGATGGAGCCATGCCCTTTCTCTCAGTTCTCAGCATTCATTTCTTTGTTTTAGTAATCTGACGGCTGTTACAACAAGGCATTGTTTATCCTCCTGAAAGTAAAGGAGAGTTTGGCATTAGATGAACGGGCATGCTTTCTTTCTTTGCAAGATGTATTTGGGGAAAGTTTCCCATAAAACTTTAAACTTTAAGCTTAAATGCCTTGTCATAAAACAATGTTGATGAAAGCATTTCTTATTGGCTTGCAATAATTACTGGCTCAACCTGCCTAACAAAAAGTAAATCCACATTACACTCCTTGAGAAAACACATTGCAGGAAAACATACACTTTTATTAGGCAAACTGACAGGCACAGTTAGATAAAAGCTTTTGCTGAAAGCTTTGACCCTGCATGAGGTCTGCATGAACTTGCAGAGGGCTGTGTGATCCAGTACTACATGAGTCATTTATCCAACAGGTTAAGTGTGTGTCAGAGTTCAATTCTCCTTGCAGAAGGAAAACCATCTTGACCCTGTTTTGTTTTAGACCAGACATTCCTACCTTGGTATAAGGATAAGTAATGTGCAATTATGAAGGGGAACAGTACATCAAACACAATTTACTCCTGTGCAGCAAGGGATTTGTTAAACTGACTTCAAGCATAGTTTCATCACTAGAGAATCCTTCAATCATCTTCACTATATTTAGCAGGCCTTGCACAAATAGCCAGAGACAAAACAATCATATCCACCCAAGAGGAGTACGGGCATATGGGCACAAGTACTTTTTTGAATGGACTTAAAGGGCACCTGTTGGCAGAATATATTATCCGCACTCCGGTTAGGGGTAACAGTAGTTTTTTTAGAAAAAATTGCCCCCCACCATGGCTAGGACACTGGGGGGGAGTTCCCGGTCCAAGCGGCAGCGATGTCGTGCATGCTCAAAACGTGCTTCTTATGTCATAAGCATGCGCATGATGAGCAAGTTGCAGCATTCACTTATTATGAGCATGCGTGTGCCCCAACATGGCTCCTTGAACCAGGAACTCCCTCCCAATGTGGGTGGACTAGTGCTGGTGGGGGGCATTTAACTGGTTGGGGGTAACTACTGTTAACCCCACCAAAGTGAGGGCTGTATTAGTCTGCAACTTTGGTTGGGGATTATATATTTTGCCATATACTTATTATATATTTTGGGGCAAATTTACTTATGGTCGAATATCGAGGGTTAAATCCTTCGACTTCGAATATCGAACGATTAAATTCTTTGAATCATTCGATTCAAATGATTTTAATCCATCGATCGAAGATTGCTAAGCCTATAGGGACCTTCCCCATAGGCTAACATTGACTTCGGCAGGTTTTAGGTGGCGAACTAGGGGGTCAAAGTTTTTTTTTAAAGAAACAGTACTTTGACTATCGAATGGTCGAATAGTCAAACGATTTTTAATTCGAAGTCGTAGTTGAAGGTCGAAGTAGCCCTTTCGATGGTCGAAGTAGCCAAAAAAACCATTAGAAATTCAACGTTTTTTTTCCTCTATTCCTTCATTCGAGCTAAGTAAATGTGACCCTTTATGTACCATAAACCTTTTTAATCTTTTCAAGCACTTAAATCTGATCCATATTTTAACCTCCCTATACCGAATTAGTGGCACTTCATAAAATCCTCCAGGACCCTTTAACTAGGTTATTGGTAATGATATATGTACAGAAAATTCACTTCTTAAGACTCTCTAGATTGGAGCATGACTATGATGAAGAATAGCGAAATTTTACATCTAGGTAGTTTGCTAGTGTAATGCAAGGATCTAGCACAATGGTCACAAATTAGTGACCCATTGGAATTGTGAACTTCAGGTTCATGTATCTCCAGATACTAATAGCTGGGTCTTATACATAATGACCAGCAAATTGACCATATTAAAACTGATACAATCATGTAACTGATACAAGGGTATAGAACTGAGCAATCTGCTGGCCTTAACAAAGTATTACTGCAGCCTAATAACCTCATATTTCACTTAGCACTGTGTTTTGTTTCTGTATGTCGGAAACTAACCAAAGAACTGATCTCTACAAACCATTAGGATGAGCACCCGAGATCTGCTGTCTGAGAATTTTCTTTGATTTCCTTACACAGAGAAAGAAAACATTTTGTGAGGCTGTCATATTCCAAAGACAGGCATCATATTTAGATGCAGATCACGTTCATACGAAGAGAAAGTGTATCAAAGGGCTGTGTGTTTACACTGGGCAAGAAAACATGGAAATGGTACAGGCGCCTGCCCTTTGTTAAGAAATCCTATCATCACATTCCATTTTATGAGACAGTGGGCATGTTACCTTTCCTTTGTCTCTGAAGGATTTATGAAGGAAAAAAGTTTTTTTGTCCCTGCAAACATTGTAACTACTGTCGCTTTTTATACATGAGAGACTGTTTTGACCTTATCCATGTCCATTACATCAACAATTCTGAAATTCTGTTAGCTGGAATAACCAAAGATAAAAGTCACTCTTTTGCAATAATAAATACTGTATCTCTCTGTGTAATTAAAAACGAATGTGACTTGAGTCCTCAAAGTATGACTACCGCTCATGTTACCATGTTACAAATATCACTATTAATGCATCTGTAAAGATTGTGCTATTTTAATGAGCAGTGGGCATTTGGGGAGAGTCACAAAACAACAGCGCAGTGATCCCTAACCGATGGTTCACAAGAATCATGTTGCTTACCAAACCCTTGGATGTTGTTCCCAGTGGTCTCAAAGCAGGTGCTTATTTTTTAATTCCTGGCTTGGAGGCAAGTTTTGGTTGCATAAAAAACAGGTGTACTGCCAAACAGAGCCTCCTGTAGGTTGCCTGTCCAAATGGGGCTATCGAATAGCCAATCACAGTCCTTATATTGTACCACCCATTAACTTTTTTCATGCTTGTGTTGCTCCCCAACTCTTTTTACATTTGAAAGTGGCTCACACGTATAAAAAGGTTGGGGTCCCCTCAGGACCGCCATCAGAAATCACAACAAAATTTCGACAAAATTTCCTGGGCCCCCTGGGCTACGCCCACTGCTATCCCCACCTACAGGTCCGCCCCCCACCAAAAAAACAAAAAAAAAATATTGGTGGCTAGGGTTCCGACATGTTAATAAAAAGATATTGGTGGTCAGGGCCTCCCATAAAAAAACATTTGTGGCCAGGGCCCCCCATGAGAAAAAAAATTGATGGCCAGGCCACCCCCCCACATTATAAGAAAATTGGTGGCCAGGGCCCCTTAAACGTCCATGCCTTCCCGAAGTCAGCAGCTCTCAGAAAGATGGGGGGCCCTTATAATCAAGTAAGTGTGGCGTGGCAGGGCCCCCCTTACCCTCGGGGCCCCCTACAACTATCCCCCCTGTCCCCCCCTGATGGCTGCCCTGGGTCCCCTGCATCAAGGGTCCTACTTGTAACAGAGAGATAAGAGCAGTTGGCTGGCACAGTGAAAGTGTATTGTAGTATAGTAGCAGTGGCTTCATGGTATTAGAACCCTTGTCCTTAGCAGCAGGAGGTTCATAAGACTTCCATGCAACTGGTACAAGGAATCAGGCAAAGGCATAGTCAATGTCCAGACAGATGTCAGGGAAGGCATCTGAAATTGGAATAGAGGCAGTGGTCTATACCAGAAAACAGACAAACAAACAGGGTTGTTCCCCTTCAAACACTTTTTTCCAGTTCAGTTGGTTTCAAATAGTTCACCAGAAATAAAGATTTTTTCCAATTTCTTTCTCTTTTCTATTTGTGACATTTTTCTAATATTGAAGTGTAAAGTTTAATTTTTGACCTTCTAAAGCAGGGGTGTCCAACCTTTTGGCTTCTCTCGGCCATATTGAAAAAAGAAAAATTGTCTGGGGCCACACATGAAATACACAAACACTTTTGATTTGTGAAATGAAAGAAAATACACAGAAAAGAACTACAATGCCAGTTAGATAACCAGATGGAGCTATACATTGGAATATGGGACACCTGGATATTAAACAGACTTATTATTATATTATTATTACTAAATGGTCAATGGGCAGAGTCCCCCATCCTCCCTACTCCATAAGTCACCACATTGTTACAACCTGGCATAGTAATCTTGTTCCTAACAAGACGACAGACTGAGGTGGTTAATGTGTCTGGAATTAGAGAGCACAAAGTGTTATTTCACTCTCGTTTTCTCTGTATTTCCATACCTTTATTTCTTAATTTCTTTCTTTTTTCCCCTTCTCTTCCTTTTCTCTCTCCTTCAAGCTGGGCCACATTCATATCCATCCTGGGCCACATGTGACACCCCTGTTCTAAAGCAGCTCTGGGAGGGGGGGGTCTCTGACTATTTCACTGTTCTAAATTTATACATTTAGTTGATACATTTCTTATCTTTGTCCCTGTTTAGCAGAATCCCTAAGTTTCATTAAAGGCAGCTGTTAGAATTGATACAATAGTTGCTAATATTCCCCAACTACTGTTGAGAAATGTATCAGCTAAATGTATAAACTAAGGGTGGTGGCAGACAGGGAGATTAGTCCCCAGAGACAAATCTTCTTTACTCCGGGCAACTGATCACGCCAAAATGCCTTCCTGCCGGCAAGAGTACGAATCGCCGGCATCGTGGCATAAGAAACGCTTCAGATTTCCAAAGTTGTCCAAAGTTTCCTCGTAAGGCAACTTGCCGTCGGGAAGGCATTTCGGAGAGATTAGTCGCTGTGCGACTAATCTCCCCATCTGCCACCACCCTAAGGGGCAAATTCACCAAGGGTCGAATATAAAGGGTTAATTAACCCTCTATATTCAACTGGGAATTAAAATCCTTCAAATATCGAAGTCGAAGGATTTTAGCGCAAATAATTCGATCAAAGGAATAATCCTTCGATCGAACGATTAAATCCTTCAAAACGTTTGATTCGAAGGATTTTAATCCAACGATCAAAGGATTATCCTTCAACCAAAAAAACTTAGGCAAGCCTATGGGGACCTTCACCATAGGCTAACATTGGGTTCGGTAGTCGAAGTAGCCCATTCGATGGTCGATGAAGCCCAAAAAACACTTCGAAATTCAAAGTTTTTTTACTTCGAATCCTTCACTTGAGCTTCTTGAATTGGCCCCTTAATGTAACAAATTGTAACAGTTCAGAATGCTCCCAGATCACTAAGCTGCCAGACGGAGACACTAAAAATAAAAGATGGAAAGCAATTGAAATTGAAAGTCTTTGTTTATGGTCAACAATCTGAAAAAAACTGAATTGAAAAAAGTCTTTGGAAGGTGAACAACCACTTTAACAGGTTCTGTACTTAAAGGAACAGTAACCAAAAAATGAAAGTGTTTTAAAGTAATGAAAATTTCATGTAGTGTTGCCCTGCACTGGTAAAACTGGTGTGTTTGCTTCAGAAACACCACTATTGTTTAAATAAACAAGCTGCTGTGTAGCAATGTCTATGGCACAGATTAAATACTGGATAACAGTTAACATTATGTTCTACAGAGCTTATCTGCTATCTACTGTGTAAGCTGAGCCTTTTCTCCTTTGAATGGCTGCCCCCATTGCTACACAGCAGCTGATTTATATAAACAATAATAGTGTTTCTGAAGAAAACACAGCAGTTTTACCAGTGCAGGGCAGCACTGTATTAAATTTTCATTACTTTAAAATGGTTCCATTTTTTATGTTACTGTTCCTTTAACAGATACCAACCTGGGAGCAGAGAGTGGATGTTGTTTTCATGATGCGTGTACATTAAAGCATGACATGCCCTGCCAAAAATGATGTGATGTACATCAGCACCAACCAAGCTTGTGTGCCCATGTTAATGCTTGATATTTATACCACCTTACCCTAATCTGCCTGGTTCTTCTTTGTCTGAGATAGATTTTATAGCTGATCTTCAAAATTGGTTGTTATAATAAGTTATGTAGTTAATTTAGGTTGATAAAAAGGCAAAATTAGAAATATAGAAATATCTATATAGACCAGTACTGTCTATCTTAAAGCCTGTTTGCTGTATTTGGTACAACAAATGGAATTCATTCAGTATGTGGTAAATGGGAATTGTTGAATCTGAAGAGCATTGATGTGGAGAACACAGCGCAAATCAATGACACAGCCTTATTTTACAGCAGAATATGAAAAGTGTATACAAATGGTTAGATTTTCACATCCGTGTACTGTAATAGAGCATACCAGGTACAAAAAGCAGGAGGGCGATACAAAACATATAAATAGTAACAATACAATAAGCACAATATCAAAAATAAATAACCAGGTACCAAATCAACTAACCACTAGCACCCAAAATTCAAAATGTCTGATTTGAAGAGCTGGAACTAATATTAGTGATCTGTATATAAATAAAAAATTCAATCAAAATGGTCTTATATAAATATACTATAAGGGGCAGATTTATTAAGGGTCAAATTGAAAATTCAAATTCAAATTTTCACATATTTTATGGTCAAAACTGTTAAATTCAATTAGGGAATTATCTAAACTCGATAAGAGTTTTTTGAAAAATTTGAATTCGATTTTCTACATTTATCATACACTGGCCCCTTAAGATTTGAGTATTCGCCACCTAAAACCTGCCAAATTACTGTTTAAGTCAATGGGAGAGGTCCAGGGGTCAATTTCGAGTTGTTTGTAGCCTTCCAAGCATTCAAGTTTTTTTCAGAAAAATTCGGAGCATTCCATTCAAATTTTCATGTTGTTTAAATTTGTCCAACTTTTACAAATTCTTTTTTTAAATAAATCTCCTCAAGCCAAATTTCAAATTCATTTAAATTTAAGGGAATTTAAAAAAACTCACATGAATTCCAAATTTGACCCTTGATAAATGTGCCTCCGCGTATACCTTAACTGCAAAACCTTTATTTGTATGTTTATTTTTATTTATTTAACCCTGGGTCACAATGAACTTTGTACCCACTGAGCATTTGCCAACAAAACACAAAACATGTTCACATTTTAGCAATAGCAACAATGATAAAAGCAAGACTTTAACATGAAGCACTGTGCTCTGCATAGATCACCAACAAATGATCTGTATAATGAACAGGGATTTCCATATGCGTTGCTGCTGCAGGTACAGAAGTAAATCCATCTGATTTTTAATGTACAAAAACAGCTGAAATGGCATGTAATTTACAATTCAGATGCCAATTCAGCCTTCAGTAATCTGTTCCCAAGTGATTAATTACACATTTGTGATATCATCCTTCTTATTTACAGCTGTGATTTATTTTCTGAAATCTGGTTGCTGTAGATTGTATGTGATCTATACAAAGTAGTATTTGCTTGCATTTCATGCTCCAACCAGTATTTTGTTGAATGAAGGTTGGAGTATTCAATGTAAGTCAATATTTCTTGGCAAAACCCAGCACATAAGTATATACAATATAATTAGTAATGACAAGTGGCTGTTTTTCTGTCATTGTTTCCTACCAAATTAGCTAATGGTGGCAGACTCAGGTAGGAAAGTCCAAGGAAATAGTGGGGGGCTGAGGCTTCTTTAAACTTAGTTGAAATACATAATGATTGTTGAAAGATGATGGTATGAATTTGCACAGCACCAGTGGATTCCTAGACTGTTAACAAGAAGGCATTCTTACACAGTTGGACAGAATTACCAGTACAGGTACAGGATCCATTATGTGGAAACCCATTATCAAGAAAACCCCAAATTACCAAAAAGGCCATCTTCTGTAGACTCCTTTAATCAAATAATTCAAATATGTAAAATAGATTTTCTTTTTCTCTGTAATTATATAACAGTACCTTGTACTTGATTCCAGCTAAGATACAATTAATCTTTGTTGAAGGCAAAAAAATTCTATTGAGTTTATTAATGTTTAATAGATGTAAGGTCTGTGCGGACCACTCACCCTGGTGGTCTAGTGGCCGGCGGGTAGCCCCCGTGCCACCGGCAGGGACGCCCGCAGCGTGCTTCCTTGTCCTTCCAGCGGCGGCTTTTCACCGGTGTGGCGACGTCCTCACGCATTGGAGTAAAATTCAAAAGGAATTTAAAGGTATTTCTGAATTGAAGAAGTTGCTAGTTGTTAGGTCTATCTTGTGTAGTTCCGAGGTGCCTATTCTCAGTGAATCCTGCTTGATTATATTGATATTGACCCTTGCCTGCCTGCTGACTATTCTGAACTCTCCAATCTGACCCATGCCTGCCTGCTGACTATTGTACACTCTCCAATCCTGATCCTAGCCTGTCTGATTATCCAATGAGCGCTGCCTGTACCGACCCGGGCTGTCTGTTTATTCTGAACTCTACTTGTTCTAGCCCGGCCTGCCTGACTACACTTTCTGTCCAATATCCTTGATAAAACGATTGTGCCCCTTTGCTCGTCCAGAACCCTTTGCTTGGCTCCTCTCTTATTAAAGGAGAAGGAAACCCCCTGGGCACAAAAATCCCTCCCCCTCCCCTGTGTTGCCCCCCCTCCCTCCTCCCCCCTGGCCTACCTGTCCCCCTGGGCAAATGCCCCTAACTTCGTGACATTCGGCGCATGCGCAGTAGATCCGTACCGGTAAATGCTCCTACTGTGCATGTGCCAAAAATGCCGATCAAAGCAGGGAGAAGACCGTTTGGGAGAAGATGTCGCCTGTGAGCTCCGTGGACAGGACCTGCGCAGAGGGGTGAGTAACAAGTTAGGGGCATTTGGCCGGCGGGACAGGTAGGCCAGGGGGGAGGAGGGAGGGGGGGCAACACAGGGGAGGGGGGTGGGTTTTTGCACCCAGGGAATTTCCTTCTCCTTTAAGACCTGGCAGCATCCAATTAGCTGAGGGCTCCTCCCAAAGTGAAAGGCGGCTGTTAAAGGCAGAAGCAAGAGCAGAGACCAGGGAGCCTAGCATTAGTTTTGGAATTAGGGTGCCGAACGTGACAATAGATTTTTTTAGTAGACAAAGTCTGGTGATCAGAATTATGGAAAGGTCCCTTATCCTGAAAACCCCAGGCCCTGAACATTCTTAATAACAGGTCTCATACCTGTATAAGTCAAAAAGGTAACTCTTACAAACAAAAGGCCAGTCTGTTCCCATTTATCTGATGGTCAGCTAGCTTATATTTAGGAGTAGTTTAAAAAAAAAAATTGTTAAATGAAATGGTTACATCTTTAACAATGTGTACTGGCTTGGGATAATTTTCCTCATAAAATGCTACTAGTGGGAACGGATTGCCACTTATGAACACTGAACACTTAATAGGGCCTTTGTGAAATTGTTGGAACTTACAAATCAAGGAATGCTATGGAACAGTTAACGGACAATAAATATATATAAATATATATAATTCAGGGTATGCCTGCTCTAAAACTATATGCAGTTACATAAAGTGCTATTAAAATACAGGGCAAGAATTATGGATGCACAGGATTCCAGATTTGGTTAGGGATTCAGCCAAATCCAAGCCTTTTTTATCAGGATTCAACCGAATCCAAGTGTCTGGCCGAATCAAAACCCTATATAATAACAAAAATTTGCCATGCGGACTGAGGCATTTTCCGGTTGTACACCAGGATTTGCCAGCTGTGCGCCAGGATTTTCAAGCACCACTAAGGGTTCAGGTTTAGTTTGGTTTTGGTATTTGCACAAATCTGTTCCCAAGGATTCAGGGGTTTGTCTCTCCCCCCCCTATTTCAGGGTTTGGTGCATCCCTAGCAAGAATATACATTGATCTTCATCTTCTATAATTCTTTCAAATAAAGCGGATGGAATGGGCAGGACAGGGAATTTTATAATAAAATGTGTACTGCTTTTTTTTATCATCTCACTTGACCCCTTTACTCACTGGGGCTCATTTATAAACACTGGGCAAATTTGCACCTGGGGAGTAACCCATGGCAACCAATCAGAGGTCTGCTTTTATTGCTCTACCTGCAGCTGGCTGAAAAAAAAAGCCACTTAGTGATTGGTTGCTATAGATTACTACCCAAGTGCAAATTTGCCCAATGTTTATAAATGAGCCCAAATGTGTTTTGTTAGACTTTTGAATTATTTTACCTGCTTCAGTGAGGGTGAAGCTGACATATATGTCTAATACTATTAGCCTGTACCTAACCATACAGACAACGGTATATTTTATTTAAAACAGGCTATACATATAACCCTAAATACACATAATCCTAAAAACGATAACAGTGAGATCTGACAGGGTAAGAACCAGTAATCCCCTGGATGTGAGGTCAAAAGTGGTTGGATTTATAAAGTGGCCAACAGAGCTTTGGCACAAAGGATGTCTTTCACTGTGTAAGTAAAGTGAGCCATTGTTTGTGTTGTGTATATATTTGATTATAATTCTAAAGGTACATTTTAATAAATATGTATTTACATTTCAAGTGTGCTTATCATGCTTCTGTTTCTTAGGTGTCACTAATTTATTAGTGGTACTTGTAAAGCAGATTGGCCAAGAGGCTATATTTCATGTGAATAATTCTATAATACATTTGATTTTCAGATATAACACTGTGATTGATTCATAGGGATCATACAAATTGCATTGCCATTTGGGTATTAAAGTAACATTATATTAATCAGTTATGTATTGTTAAAACAATAATATAACATTCCTTTTTACATAATACTCCTAATAATGGACTCCTGTGTCTCACCAAATGCCCCACTTTCTCAGTGGTCATGTGTTTAAGGCAGATTTTTCTTATTTTATTAGAATGAATAAAATAAAACAATTTCTTAGATTAATCTGTCTATCCATCTAACATTTCTATCTATGAAATATTTAAACAGTTACATAACTATTGCATCCTTGTAGTATTTCAATTGTAACTTCTTATTATGATAAATGACCCTCTGATAAATGGCCTGTTTGATATATTAGGTATCTGTGTGCATTGCACTGTATAGTCAGGTTGCATTAAGCATTTTGCTGTGTGTCACTCCATATTTTATTACAAAATGCAGCATGGAGAGCCTAAGAGCTTTGCATACAAATGCATGTCATATACATTTAATTATACATTCAGTATCTTGTTACAGATTTTGTGCTGGGTGAGCATAATCCAGTGCTGGGTGAGATCGCTGAAAAACCTTTTGCAGAACAAAACATTTAACTCTTTGCTTTCTGGAAGTATCTGACTCAAATTAAATTTTACATGTTAAAATATTACAGATTACAGATGAAATAGTATTACAGTTTATCAGGATTTTAAATTAGAAAGATTGCACTTGACGCTAGAGAGAAAAATACGTGCATAGACAAAAAGCCTTTAGAAACCAAAAGGTTTTTGCATTGTGCTGCGTCATAGTCATATTAAAAGCTCAACCTTCCCAGTTATTTAACATAGACCTACTCCATACTGCCATGGGGTACTGTTGCAAGTAATCATATCCAGAAATTAAATGGGTTTATTGGCTAAAGTAGACATGCAAGACAATGCCATATCATTAAAAGTACTTGTGTGTAAAGCCAATCTTTGTAGTTTCACAAAATTCAATGCAAGTGCACATATTGATACAAGGGAACCCTGGAGCTACTGAAACCCTCAAAGGGTGTGTCAATTGCTGCAGTGAACTTACAACTAAAGAATTGAGTATAGATGTCAATGTGATTCCAACTGTACTTTCCAAAATCTCCAGCACAATTGTGGCTGATAGCTGTTAAAACGCATACACAATTTCACTCATTTTAATAAACCAGCTTCAAGCCCTTTAAGACCACAATGAAGCTTGGAATATGGGAAAGTAATGTTGCAAAAAGATGCCAATTGTATCCAGAATTGTACTTAATTGACCCCTTAAATTCTGAGCTCACATGCCCTTCATTACATCTTGTGATGTGCAATGAAAAGATTAAACCATTGACCTTTATCAGTTGGACGGGCTCATCCCTACAATTGCTGCTCCAGTAAAGTGAGTGCACTGTGCTGAGGTTATCCATAACAAATAGAGAATAGACAATTGGGGTTATGTGATCAGTAGGTGGCATTCATGTGTCTCCTGTGTAAATACAAAAATATAATTGATAGCAGCATCAGAGTGGTGGGTCTGGGGCCTATCTGGGCTTCCACCTTATCCCAGCGCACCACAACCCTCATCCACCTCCCAGTGTGTATTTTATTATTTTTGTGCCTGTGATTGGGGAGATCAGGGGGCACTGCCCAGGGCTTCTGAACAGGGAGCAGGTCTGGGTCAGCAAGGCCTACCGGGCTGAGAAAATTCCATATGTACAACAGTATCAAACTGTTGGAAAAATTACGAATAGCATCACTGGTTTCATATAATCTAAACCAGTGGTCTCCAAACAGTGGCTCATGAGCAACATGTTGCTAACCAACCCCTTGGATGTTGTTCCCAGTAGACTCAAAGCAGGTGCTTATGTTTCAATCCCTGGCTGGAGGCAAGTTTGGGCTGCATAAAAACATGGCATACTGTCAAACACAGCCTCTGTAGGCTGCCTGCCCACATGGGGCTATCAAATAGGTAATCATATCTTTGTTTGGCATCTTCAGGAATTTTTTCATGTTTGTGTTGCTCTTTACATTTGAGCATACATTTTGAGATGTTTAAATCAGGTTGCTACATAAAACCTTGTTAAAAACACACTTAAAACACAACTGAATAGATGCAATTAAACCAGATACTCTACCATAGCTTGCCTTCTGTTTTTAGTTATTAAACTGATTGCATTGTCTGTTTGTGTTTGCGCAGCTCTCTGGATATATTGTCTTATATTGTCAGTAGGGCAAGTCTGAAAATGCTATTACATCAAGATTAATGGCTTGAGATTAGCCCTAATACTAATAATACGGAAAAAAGACTTATGGTACAGGGCATGATTTCAGACAATCCCCCTTGAACACAATGGGAGGTGATTTGAGGGTGTTTTGACCCTGTATTTGTATATTTGTAAGACACAAAAAAGCCTCAGATGAGTAATTGTAGCTCTCCTACACAACAAGCTCTGTTAAAAGTACAATATCTGGGTCCCATTGGTCATTTACTGCAGTTGGACCTCTCTACCTTTTGTACCAGTCTGTAGGTGTAGGCGTGGAAATATCTTCTTCTGCCTTTTGTGTTGTGCTGTGAAATACATTAACACTTGTTTATATCCACAATCAGGCCTGGACTGGGAGTCAAAATAGGCCCTGCCATTCCAAGTACGCAGAGGCCCAAACAGCCCCCTACCAGCCCAAACAGCCCCCAACCAGCCCAAACAGCCCCCAACCAGCCCACTCTGTGGTTACTTTCTATGGAACCATACAGCAGCCCCTCTGGCATTTGCCAGAACCCACAGATTGCCAGTCCGGGCCTGTCCACAATAATTTTATATTGGGTTATGAAAAGATAAAAGTCTGTATTAGTATAAGTCAAAAAGGTAACTCTAACAAACAAAAGGCCAGTCCGTTCCCATTAATCTGATGGTCAGCTATCTTATATTTAGGAGCAATTTTAAAAAAATTGTTATATGAAATGGTTATATCTTTAACAGTGTGTACTGGCCTGGGATAATTTTCCTCATAAAATGCTACTAGTGGGAACGGATTGCCACTTATGAACATTGCAGTAACCAAGGAAAACTCCTTCCCAAGAAAATGCTTAACCTTGAAGGGGCAAAACTTATTAATAGGGCCTTTGTGAAATTGTTGGAACTTACCAGTCAAGGAATGCTATGGCACAGTTAATGGACATTAAATATATATAATTCAGGGTATGCCTGCTCTAAAACTATTTGCAGTTACATAAAGTGCTATTAAAATAAAGGGCAAGAATTATGGATGCACAGGATTCCAGATTTGGTTAGGGATTCAGCCAAATCCAAGCCTTTTTTATCAGGATTCAACCGAATCCAAGTGTCTGGCCGAATCCAAACCCTATATAATAACAAAAATTTGCCATGCGGACTGAGGCATTTTCCGGTTGTACACCAGGATTTGCCAGCTGTGCACCAGGATTTTCAAGCACCACTAAGGATTCAGGTTTAGTTTGGATTTAGTCAGGGGCGATCCTGGCCCCGCCGCCCCCCTCCCCCGTGCGCTTACCTTTTTGCGCCTGAGGGGGCCCGGGGGGTCCACCAGGGCAGCAGAGAGGGCCAGTGCACTAGCGCAGGGAGCCTAACTGCGCTCTCTGCTCTAGAAGAGCCGAATTTCCAGTTTAAAAATCGGAAATTCAGCTCTTAAAGTACCAGGAGCGGCATTTTTGCCGCCCCTGGTACCTAGTGGGGCGCTGCTGTCTGAGGCAACAGTCTCAAGTCACCTCATTGGTGAAGCGCCCTTGGATTTGGTATTTGCACAAATCTGTAGTATATATACAGTATACCAACCAATCTAAACTAACTGTAGATCTTAAGATCCCAATACTTGTTCAAAAATATGTCCAAGCCACTTCTTAGTAATAATAGAATCTGTCATCATAGCAACAATAATAAAGCATCATAAATTTAGAAAGGTTTGAGCAAAAACTACACAATAAATGCAGAGTTCTAAGGAAAATGTGAGTGAAGGAAACTCAAGAGCTCACAGCTTACTATTTTGTTTATTAGCAATTTGGAACCCTTCTCCCTAAGCTTCTGAAAGCAGCCCATGTCATTGTCTGGACATAAATGAGTGGAGGACAAGCAATTTTTATATAAATCCCAGCAAGTGTAAAACTGCTTATGCACAGAAAATCTATTACAGGTTGCATGATCTTCATTAAAACCAAGATAGAACAGCCAGCCCAGCCCCCTATGTATGCAGAGAGCATGCATTAGTGGTAAGGAACTTGTATCTTGCAGATTTTCTAGTGGATTTTCTGTGTACCAGCCCAAGGTCTGTACATCCCCAGGGACACCAATTACAGGCACTAATTGGACAGCAATACATCAAAGTCACTCCTGAGATTGGATCCTCTGAGCTTCAGAAATCTTTCCCACTCACCTTTTGTTTTTTTGCTCTCAACATGATAAATATTTTGATAAGTAGATTCTTGTAAATGAGAGTCATTATCCAAGAGATGTACTTAGAAGGAAGGCATGGGGTGGCTGGCAGCAGCCTCTGCTCTGATCCCCTCCCAATGATTATTTGGACAGATGATTTTGCTAATCGCTAATTCCCTCATTTGCAGGCTGGATTTTTTAAATAAAAAAAGGAAAATAACTAATCCAAAATAAACCCCAGGCTTTGAACAAAACTGAAAAAGGGCAATTTTTACACAAACAGAAAACAGGTGCAAAAATGGGGTTTATGTGAAACCTTCCAAAATGAACCTCTTCTTAGCCAGTGACCAAAGCACTATCTTCTCTCCTACATTTAATGGATTTAAAATGAAGGATTCTAGATACAGTCAGTTCTGGTGTGTTGTGTTTGATATTCTGACATTCTGGTCACTTACTGCTCAGAAAATTGGTTCTTAACGGGGTTCACCTTTAGGATAACTTTTAGAATGTTATAGAATGACCAATTCTAAACAACTTTTCAATTGGTTTTCATTATATATTTTTTTATAGTTTTATAGTTATTGGCCTTTTTCTTCTGACTCTTTGCAGTTTTCAAATGGGCGTTGCTCTCGGTAAGGCTACAAATGTATTGTTATTGCTAATTTTTATTACTCATCTTCCTGTTCAGACCATCACCTATTCATATTCCAGTCTCTTATTCAAATCAATGCATGGTTGCTAGGGTAATTTGGAATTACCAGAACTGCTAAATAAAAAGCTAAATAACTCAAAAACCTTAATTAATAAAAAAATTAAAACCAACAGCAAATTGTCTCAGAATATCACTCTCTGCAGTCTGCATAATATTAAAAGTTATCTCAAAGGTGAACAACCCCTTTTAAGCCACGGAAGAGACAAAAAACATTTGCTGAACTCTGTGCATCCTTTCCCAATTGCCTTTTTATTATGCAGAGATATTGTGACATTAATCTGCAAGTTCTTATGTTCCTATTATCTGCAGCAGTATGAAACTTGAAATTCCTTGCTGATTCTATTTCTATCAGATTCAGTCTATTCACAGTGATTATGCGTGTGTCTGTAAGTAAATATATGATGGATAGGTAGAGACAGATGATGCTCTCTGTTAGTATATATATATATATATATATATATATATATATATATATATATATATATATATATCTCAAGTGGTTTCACCCTGGGGTCTCTTACAGAAATGGGTTAACCATGCCAGAGCCTTGGGTGCTGTTGGTTAGGATAGCAGGCACAACATTGGGTGGGGAGCAACAGAAGGACCCAGGACCAGACACAGCTCTTGCCTCATTTCTGCTACAAAAGCACAGGGAGCCCAAAGGATTATTTGACATGTTTTAAGCAAGATGAACATTGACTTCTTTCATCATTTACTGCCAAAGGAGACATTTGTTTTCCTTCCCAGAGCAGTTCTTGTGTAAGTAATTGTCCCTGTTAACACAATACCCTTCCCCGCTCTCTGCTGCTCTATAAATAATACGGATTGAGATGTAAGGATATGACTTTCACAAGATTGGACAATTGATTAAATCTGTGACCTGCAATTGCGAATAATTTGGGCAGGCTATTTAAACAGATGAAGGCCTAAATTGCCTTGCTTGTATGTGAATTAATTCCTCATTCATCATCATTATAAAGTGATTGGTCTATTCACACCCCCCTTTCTGCAAGAGCTGGGCGGCTTCACCGACACTTTAGCAGAATTCTCAATGTGCCAGATTTGTGCCCTCCCCACCAGTAAGCCAGCAGCTGGGAGAAATAAAACACTTTTATCCCCTTACATCCCTAACAGCCTGGCTCAGAGATGCAATCTAATGTGTATCCAGTGCAATACCATTATAAGCAACCTGAGCACACAAACAATAGCACACCATCACATAATATGTGTTGTGTTGTTTTTTGGTGTAAAAAAAAAATATATATATATAAGAAGGTAGATAGATATAGATATATATATAGATATATATTTTTGGTGTATATATATATATATATATACATATATATATATATATATATATATATATATATATATATATATATATATATATATATATATATATATATATGTAAGTTCCTTCCTGAATCTATACATTACTACATTTTATATGCATGTATATGGTATGTAATTCATAATATAAATATATATTGGGGTGCAGGTGGTACAACAGCAACAAGCCCCATCATTTCTGGGGTCTTATAAACCAATATTTAATGTGGTTTCAGTATGTTTAAGAGGACCAGAAATATTGTTCTTGTACTGGTTCCCAGAGGAAAAAAGAGTTTCTGGAGAGGCAGGACACTGATATTACATGTATATTGTAGGTTGCTTTGTGGCCTTACGATGCCCCCTAATCTAATGACAATATTTAGAAACAATTAAGCCTTCATGCAAGGATATGGAAATGAACAATGCAAAGTGACAATGAATGTATGCTCTGGAGTAAAGTACTGTTTATATATGCAGTACTATTAGAGTATAAACCAATTTTTGTGTGAGTGGGTATCTATATTCTATTATTAGTTGGCATATGAGTTAATTTCTATGTATACACTATCAGTATCTATCAGTTACACATCTATTATACATATATAAAACTATATTTGTGTATGAGTAGCTATTAGTATATATACCACTATATTTGTTTATGGGCATCTATTAGTAGATACACCTATATTTGTGCATCAGTGGCTCTCTTTTATGTACTAAAATGAAGGCTGTTATTTTCACTGCTGAGTTTTCTGTATTTCTTGTTTCTCTCAGGGGGTCTATGAGATTCTTTCTTAGTAGAAAAAGTAATAGGCATTATCAAATACAATGATCGATGGAAATTTGTTGTGCTTCTACTGTTACATTTGTGTATTTTATTTCCCAGATACTTCTGGTACACTTTATATAAACTATTAATATCAATATCCCCATCTCCTTCATATTTATACTAGACTTGGGCAGTATTTGTTATATGAACGAACATTATTTTCTCCCTTGTAGTTTATTTTCTCTTGAGTGAAGCGTTAAAAAAACAAAATCTGTAATTGTGTTGGCATAAGCCATTGCGAATGGCTTAGGTTTCTGATCATAAGAGATGCTTCAAATAAATGCTTTTACAAAAAAATAAAAGTCGGATGCCCCTTTCAAATACGAAATTGGCAAGATTACTGATATTGATGATCGGTATTGTACTGGGCTGAACTAGAGATCAGATGGTAAAATGGATTAATGCAACGCAGGTATATAAAATAATACTTATTATAGGATTATTATAGGATTGCTTGGTGTAGCTGCCTGAGTATTAACTATTGTGACATGAATTGGATATCACCCCGGTTTTTTATATGGTGTAGGCTCACATCAACACTTGTGGTGTTAAAAGATAACTAACATCTTTGTCTCCAGATTATATAACAAGGAACGTGTTTTTTGAAACAAAGGTCCGTGCTCTGTTCCCGAAACCATTGTATCTTGCAGCAGGCTTGGGGGACAGGCTGACATATGGTAGCGGCTATTTCCAGTCACTGCTCTACTCAAGGAATAGAATGTAACAAATGGAGCACAGGGATAATTGAAAACAAAGGGGAAGAGGCACAAGGATGCTGGGATGTATGTATGATAGATGGGGGCATCAGGGTTAAGATCTGCAATTTTGCCAGTCATGTATCTTGGCTGAGAGTTTTGGCTATAGAGAATGGGTGCCCTTAGTATCTGTAAGCTCCCACACCCAGCCACAGTTACACTGGACTAATAGAGTGCAAATGAAGCTGAATTGCTCATGTAACTTTAGTGACTGCACACCATGCAAATTCCACTTAAGCGATCTCTATGGCTGTATGATAAATTATTAACCAGCAATTCACGCCCAGCCTCCAATTTATTCGCCTGTTAGGGCGAGCTTTATTCTAAACATGTACTTTGCAATCAGTTTGGTCACACTTACAAGAACACGCTTTAACAAGGCAATCAATCACCAGCTAACAGCCGGGCCAGACTGGGGGGAGCTGATGTTTGCTTGGGGGGGATATTATGCATTTTCACTCCCCATTTTGGGGTGTTCGTAGCCAAATTAGCACGCTGTTCATTCAATAATATTTCTATCAAAAATGTCCAGCTGGTCACTTTCCAGCTACTGCTCCTAAGAAACAGTATTAGGCTCAGCCTAAATGCCAGTGATATATACACCCCATCCTTTCATCTATTGCCTCAGCTTTCCTTTAGAGTTTTTATATGTATCTGGCCGACAAGAGGTTAACTGAGTGCCCTCCTCACCCCAGAAGTGTAAAGGCAACGATCCCTTCTTAAATCAGAAATATTGTTAGCTCTTCAGTTTCCATTTGGAAATCGTGGTTCAATTACCCAGAAAATACAGTCAATTAAAGGCTGCTGATTGGACAGGAGGTATCATCATTAATCTTGTATACATTCCAATATTGCTTTAGACATCTCATTGTTGTCTCTTGTTAAAGGCAAATGCTGGAAGCTTTACATGCGGCTCCAGACAACCTATTTACTTGTCATAAGCCATTTAGCATCAGCCTAACAACTAAGCAGGCTTGGGGGTTTTTTTGGAGAAGGGGATATACAGTAATTGGCTGTTTTCTGGACAATTTCTAGTGATCCCTTCCATTAAATGGACAAGCAAAAGAATCCCTTTCCAAAGGTATTCAACGATCTCTTACTTACATATATGTCATCTATAAACACACAATTCTGTGTTTGTGTGTGTGCAGGCAACTGTTACTTATTTGACAGTACATTTCTGTTATAAGAACCCATTTCCAAAGATATCTCACATATATATAATCTATAAACACACAATTATGTGCGTCTGTGTTCGAAACTATAACTTAATTAACAGTACATTTCAGTTATGTGTCTGTGCATCTGTCTGTCTGTCTATCTATCTATCTATCTATCTATCTATCTATCTATCTATCTATCTATATATCATCTATCTATATATCATCTATCTATCTATCTAGCTATCGTTCTTTCTTTCTATATATCATCTATCTATCTATCTATCTATCTATCTATCTATCTATCTATCTATCTATCTATCTATCTATCTATCTATCATCATCTATCTGTCTATTATCTATCTATCTATCTTTCTATATAGTATCTATCTTTCTATCTATCTATTATCTATTTATCATCTATCTATTATTCTATCTATCTGTCATCTATCTATCTATCTATCTATCTATCTATCTATCTATCTATCTATCTATATCATCTATCTATTAATCTGTCTATTACTGTGATATACAATAGCCGTACCATGAATATTATGAAGTCAATATGTCATTGAGTGAAGGTTGAATATTCTGTCATTAATCCCATATGTTAATTAATCGAGTATAACAATTAAAATCGAGTTCCATTAGTAGTTGTTTATAATACGCTCTTGTATTATTTTTATTGCGAATCATTAACAGATTTTCAACAGTTGCTTGGTTTAACTGTTCTCATTTCACAAAGTAAAGATATAACAAACCCACTCTTCTGATATTCTTAAAATATATATAAAAAAAGGCAGGGGCTGTGCTCAGACAGACGATTCAGGTAGACACTTTCAACACAACCCGCCTGTGCAATAAAAGCAAATTATAAATAATGTAACACATGTAAACAAACTCCCTGAAACGTCAAGTACAATTTGGAAATAATAATAATAATAATTAAAAGCAAAATAAACGAAATAATCCGATTTAAAGTGAATGGAGAGAGCCTGATGCAGATCCCATGTCTGTATAGGGAAGCGAGACTGCGTGCGTTTCATCTGCAGAGATCTGGCCTTGACTAATCCGTTCCCTATGCGGCTTGTTAAAGGGTTGGCACAGAGTCTTCACTGGGGAAAAATTATACATTCAAAATGCATAGGCGAAAAGAAAGAAAAAAAAACATATACATCACCCCATAATATCACCAGTGTGTGCGAATATCAGCAGCTCATGGGAATTCGATTACCCAAAAACCAGTGTTTGGAAGAAGAGAATAAGCGATCACAAAATAAATGCTTCGGAAATGAGGGAAATAAATGATGCCAACACAAAACCATAGGAAGATGTCAACAAATTTGTCCACACGGGGTGGAAAGCTCAAAAGATAAATAAAAAGGAAGAGAAGCGACAAAAGTGTAATCCCCGCCTGTGCAAAATAAATACTGTATAATACTGATGTGGGACATAAAACTTTAGAATATTTTTATTCCCTCCCCCCCCCCCGAAAAAAGAGTGTCCCTTTGTTACAAGACCTTTGTTCTGTGGCAACATTACATTCAAGTATTCCGGATTGGTAATTTCAGCCTGTGAAACTGGCAGCCACACTCACTGAGACAAACTGTCACATAGCGTCAAAGAAGTTCGTCTTTGTTGACGTTGACAATATTTTTTCCATGGTTCGGTTCGTAGTTGTAAGAAAGGAAAGGTAGGGCTGACCTGATCAGTTTCTGAATGTCACCTTGGGGAATGTGCATAATGTATTAAGACAGTATTATGGCGAGAAGCACAAAGTTCATCTGGTTAAAGGCACCTCTTCTCTCTGGCCCAACGAGACAGACGAGGACTTGCTGAGGATGGAGGGGGTGAAGGTGAGGAAGGAGTCTGATCTGGAAGTGGAGGAGCAGGTAAAGTCAGATGCTGCAGCTCTTTGGCCGAGGCCGTTGGATGAGGTACTATGACATGCCAGGCAACTGCAGGGGCTGCCGCCAGTCGCCAGTCCGTGTGCAGGTGAGGCGTAAATGGAAGGGTGGCGGAACGCACAGAGCAAGTCAGGCCTGGGGTAAGGATGGGACAGAACTCGGAACGTATCCAGTGGCCTCAAGGGGGCGCTGAAGGGGGTGGCGGCTGCAGTTGAACCAGCGCTGATGCCCATGTGAGAGTAGTAAGGAAGAGGTAGGTGAGAAGGGAAAGGATAAGGTAGGTTGCCCGTGGCTGCTGCGTGACTCATCATATAGCTATAGAAAGCCGGATCAGCTGGGTGAGGCCAAGTCATTGCCAGTCGCTGTCGCTTGTCCTTCATCCTGCGATTTTGGAACCACACCTAGTAACAAGACGAAAAAAAGAGACTGAATAAATCCCCAATGTATATTCATAGATCCCTAGCCTGGGAAGAAGCTCAGTGATGCTATCCTAGACAGCCAGCAGGCAAATACCAGGACTAGCCATGAAGTGCACTGCCTGGGGGAAAGGGCTTTTCGTCGTGACCTTGTGTACAATCCACACGCTATGCACAGCAGGTGGGCCTCCCTGACTGCCACATGTCACAGCCTACACCACAATGCTGCTTCATGAACTACAGATTGAAATAGATACAAGTGCGGGACAACGTTTCGGTCCCCAGTGGAAAACAACCTCTACTCTAGTACAGGAAAGGGCATAATTAATCGGTTTCCTGCTTTGAGCATGTATAACAGAGTCAAAATTACAAAAAAAAAATTTTAAAGGAAAAGTAACCCCTCTTTTTTTTTCCTTTGAAGATCTTTTTCACAGTCCCTCCACTGGATCATCAAATCAAGATACAATATATTAAAGATCAGCGCCACAGGCTTTAGAAAAAAAAAAACAAATAACAGAACCTAGTGCAATATTGTTAATATGCAGTGCACTGTTACAACACTAATCTGTGTGTGTCTTGAACCATAGAAAGTCTATGCACAGGTTTTTCGTGTGTGTTTTAAAGTGCTACAGTGATTTCTACAAAGAGATAGCACCTTGTACAAATCACTATAGCACTTTAAAACACATCCGAAAAATCTGTGCATAGACTTTCTATGGCTCAAGACACACACAGATTAGTGTTGTAAACACTGCACTGAATATTAACAATATTGCACTAGGTTCTGTTATTTTTTTTCTCCTCTGAACGTTGAAGAGCCTATGGATCTGAACGTTTATACTTTTTATGAATGCTGCATGTGACTGAATTTGTATTTATTGACATATTTGTGGGAATGATATCCCCAAGGACCTTATATGAAGAAATGTAGGAGTTAATACCTTTATAGTGGTCTCAGGCAGGTTAAGGGCCGCAGCCAGTTCACACCTCCTGGGCCTGGACACGTAGTTCTCCCGGTAGAATTCCTTCTCGAGTCGCCCGATCTGCTCGCGGGTGAAGGCTGTCCGATATCTGCGCATCTGGTCCGCGGCACAGGTGGAGAGAGAGCCGTGCGATCCGTCGCTTCCCTTGGATAAATCGCTGTCATTGACAGGGCTGCCTCCCATGGGCTCTGGGCACTGACCTGCACACACACAAGTCAAACAGAACATTATTCTGGGCCTCTGCTATGCCATTTATGGGCCATGCTCTATTAGAAGTCATGCTTGGGTATTGACTGTAGGAAAGGGATGAAGACCATTGTAAATAGCTGTAGCCGGACCTTGGGTGGGTAGTGGGTACAGATGCCGAGTTCCCATGCCCTGTAAGTATCTGGCAGCTTGTCCCATGAGTAGTTTCCAATGGGGCATGAAATAATTTATAAAGGCATAGTTCTGGGTCGCACCTTATCTGCTACCTATAAACTACCATTAGAAATCAGTAAATGGGACCACTGTTTAGTTAGTGCCCTGCCCATGCCAAGAGCCGGCTTTCCCAAAAGTTGAGAAATGACAGGCGACATAAAGTCTTTAAATTACATCTCAGGTGCAATTTCCGACCTGGCGCCAGGCAACTGCCTTATAGGTGTGAGGCGCACTCTCTCCCTATTGTCTCGGTGCTCACCTATTGCCAGGCTCGGGCAAAGCCCACTTTTGATCTTGGGCCACTGCAGAAAGGTGTCAAATGCTGAGAGAGCAGGAAGGTAGAGCATGTAGGTGCTGCAGGGGGTAATTGCCAGAGCTATGCTAATGTATTGCCCGGCGCTGTCTGGCTCTGAGTGTGCGACTGTACCATTTGTATCTGTGCACTCACTTCTGGTTGTCATTATATAGTT
This sequence comes from Xenopus laevis, assembly GCF_017654675.1. Classification (NCBI taxonomy): domain Eukaryota; kingdom Metazoa; phylum Chordata; class Amphibia; order Anura; family Pipidae; genus Xenopus; species Xenopus laevis. Next base: position 34,780,141 of record NC_054382.1, on the reverse strand, counting down.
ATTGTACACAAATCATCAATAAAACGTACATTCTGCACTTCAGTTAATATTTACTGCTATCCTCCTGAATGCAACTGGCCAGCCTCTAATGTATGTACCCCCTGATTGCTCCTGTGCAATATCATAAAATACATTCGCAATATACTACAAATACGCACACACTAATACGTAAATTATATCCATATATATATATATATATATATATATATATATATATATATATATATATATATATATATATATATATATATATATATATATATATATCCAAGCCTATATATAACACACACACATATATACATCTATATACAAACACAAATATATTAATGCCATGCGCAGTCAACAAGAGAATATGAAGGGAATCGGCGCAATATTTTGCATTTGGTATAAACCGATTGGGGATTCAGTGGATTTGTAAATAAGTTCTGTCCTGTCTAGAGAATATAAATATAATAGCTGTGCATGTTCTCCCTGCTGGATAAAGGAAGGCGCTGTAAACGGCGCTAAATAGCGCCAAAGAAGCATTGTTGAACTTGCACTTACAAATAACGGTCGCGCTACTTCCCCACAATAAATGCGTGGAGGTTGGAGTGTTCCCCAGCCTGTCGCTGCGACAAGGAGCAATTGCTCGTACCTGCGCTGTGTTGCTGCTGCTGATAGTCGGAGGTGGCGGAGTTACAGTCCGGGGTGCAGCTCACTTCGATCTCCTCGTAAAAATCGGACTCGGTGTCCGAGCTGCTGTGTTGCCCCTTGGCGGACAGGGAGTCGGAGAGCGCCGGTGGGTGAGACGGAGATGAGATCATGAGTTGGGGGGACCTGCTCCTTTGCTGACCCTTTACTTGTTGTCCAACGTCCACTTCTATCTCCTCCGCTCTGTCTCTGTGCGCTATGGGGCCAGCCCTGGGGTTCAGGCAGCTCTTAGGAACGAGCTTGTCCTGCGGCTCTGCCATGGGGCTTCCCACTGCGTCCGACAAATGAGCCATTCTCTTGCCAACAACACTGCCAAGCTGCCCTCCCTCCAAATACACGAGCATCTCCTTCCTGCCTTCCATGGAAAGTGAGTGCAGACGAGCAGAGAGACGGTGACCCTGCTGTGCCTCCACTGCTCTGTGCGCTTCTGGCTCTGGGAGGGAACACCATTGCCCTCTTCTTTCTAAGCTGTCATCCCTAATGGTGCAATCGTCATTACTCTCTCACTGACGCCACTCATTGATCGCCGCTGGATAAATAGCAACGTCCGCCACCTACAAGATGAAAGGAGAAGCCGGAGCTAATGGTTTATGGGACTGATGCGCCGCATGAACACAGATGATGAGCAAAGCGCGAGCAGAGATATTCATCTGCAAACAAACAGGGACATCTCCACTTATGCTCCAATGGGGACTCGGGCCGCTTAATGGCTCCCACCAGATCTGCGCTTTGCTAATGAAATGAGCTTTTAGGGGCTCCCTATTCACTACCGAACCTTGTTCTATAATGCATCGCTGCCTTTTAAAGAAGTGTGAACATTTGCTTTCTTGTCCCTTGCATTATTTAGTATTGGCACCATATACAGCCATCAGCATTGGCACCTGCAAACTTTGGGACTGTAGTATCTGCATTTTTTGGGGTTTTAGGCTTATTTGACTACCAGTTTAACCAACCATTGATTTTTTTTATAAACCTAGATATTTTTAATAATATTTCGTTTTTTTTTCTCCCCAGATATTTGTGCCTGTTATTGGAGAACATCTCACCTGCAGGATGTCCACACACCCACCGATGCCTGGATTAGAGGTACTGCTCTGAATTTCTAACTGGATTATGCTTTTCTGTTTATTGTATAAATGGCTCACTTACCACCTAACAGGAATATTACACAGGAATTGAAGAACACATGCCTTTATCTAATTTCCCCTTTAAATTTTACTGAACACTTCTTTTCCTATATTACACATTTGCATGTTTATTTTTATACGATATTCATTCGTTACTACAACATTTTTGTATCTGAAGGAACGCTGCAAATTGAGATTTGCGTCCTCTAAATTCCAAATAATATAATATAACACCAGTATAATAATGACTGCCCTGCAGGTCCAGCATGATGTGGTACCCACCTCGCACACAGTACAATAGGAGGATGGATACTCCTGTCTGGCCTCTATAAGTCACGTGGGGTTACAATGGGTGTATATTTATCCAGTGAAATATTAAAATAAAAAAAAATAAAAAACCAACATCTATATTTTGGTGAGTTTGTGAAACCCTTTAGTCTGATTAAATATTCCCCTAACAATTTATTAGGGGAAATAGAAGAGTCTCCCTGTTGCTATTATTAATTACACAAATGTAACCTAAGTGGTTAAGGGGGGGTTAGATCACTAGAGAAGAAAGAAACGAATTTCAATCAGATAAGGTATATATGTGCGCTTTTGGAATGCCGTTTAAAAAAAGCAGCGCAACAGACATAATAGCACCTTTACTAGAACAAAGTGCAGGTCTGTTCAATGTTTCTCACGTTATCATTGCACTGTTGCAATTGAAAGCAGTATTCGTCTGTCAGTTTCTGTACGTCAGGTTCTGACTCTTGAAACAATGTAGGGGAAGTCAAGACTCCAGCCAAGACAACGTTTTTTGCATGCTTCTTAAGTGGCCTCAGTTGAGAACCACCAGTGGTGCAACATACAGACAATTACTGATTTCAAAGCCAATTATGTTTACCACTGAAAACTGAAAAATGTCCTATTGTAATTAATGTTTACTGGAATGTTACTTAGAATGATATTTTCTGCAACTGGGCAAAATGTTATTTTTGTGTCTATATAGACCACGGGGTTGGACGATTACATGAAATATGCACATATATTTAAGATATATGGGTGATGATAAATATAAGAAGATAGGTCGATAGATGATAGGTAGATAGAGAGCGAGAGGGAGCGAGAGATTAGATGGACAGGCAGACAGATATAGATAAATAGATAGATAGATAGATAGATAGATAGATAGATAGATAGATAGATAGATAGATAGACAGATAGAGAGATAATAGATAGATGATAGATAATAGATAGATGATAGATAGATGATAGATTATAGATAGATTGATAGATGGATAGATAGATGGATAGATAGATAGATAGATAGATAGATAGATAGATAGATAGATAGATAGATAGATAGAGCGAGAGAGAGAGAGAGAGAGAGAGAGAGTAGATAGATAGATAGATAGATAGATAGATAGATAGATAGATAGATAGATAGATAGATAGATAGATAGATAGATAGACAGACAGAGATACAGACAGACAGACAGATAGCTAGACAGACAGATAGAGAGATAATAGATAGATAGATAGATAGATAGATAGATAGATAGATAGATAGATAGATAGATAAAGCGAGAGAGAGAGAGAGAGAGATGATAGACAGACAGACAGACAGACAGACAGACAGACAGACAGACAGACAGACAGACAGACAGACAGACAGACAGACAGATAGATAGATAGATAGATAGATAGATAGATAGATAGATAGATGATAGATAAAAGTTCGATGGATAAAAGTTAGATGGATAGATTGATAATAGATAGTCTATATATATATATATAGAGAGAGAGAGAGAGCGAGAGAGAGAGAGCGAGAGAAAGAGATGAATTATTGTCCTTATACAACTCCCATCACCCCTGCCTGGCTATAGTTGTTCCCCAATAGGCAGAGGGCATTATTAAATGGGTTATGGGTTAGTAACACCCAATGAAAATATTGTTTTTGCATGCTGTTTGTCCAACACCTATAAATAAATCCTGTTTTATATGGCAAAGGCTTTCATACTGTATAGACAGCCACAAATAGGATTTTTTAAACTCTTGTTTTACTCCACTTTAAGTAAAAAAATTGTATTCTAAACAGGTTATCACTACAGCACTAATGAAATGTAAATGGATACATATTACACAAGTGATTTAGCGGTACCAGTGCATTTTATTTAAATGTACGCAAAACTTATAGTTTTGTTGTTTTAAGTCGATTTTAGAATAAGGTGAAGCAATGGTGTCGGGTCACGGGTGGTGGCATGAAGAACACTGGTAGATAGTTTAGCAAGGTTAGAAGAATTATATGTACCCAGAGCAAGGGATTTGTAGGGTAATGGTAAATACAAACACTACTGACACTAATGACTCCGGTGGATAGAGATAGATGATCCCCAGATCACGTGCCTGCCCCTTTAATTGCAGCTAGGACACAGGGACGCTTGGAACCGCTGCTTGGGACTCATGAACACAGGCTTGCCGGGGCCACACTTTATTATATATAAGTTACATTTATAATAACAAGAATATACTTGCAATCATATCTCACTCCGAGGGGCAGTGTCGGCACAAATTGTATATAAACATTAAAAAAACTGTCATTTTTTTCCTCATGTCGTACTGGCCATTTAACAAGATAATTTTAAACACCATTGCCATGACAACTGGTCCTCTCTGAAGGGCACTACTTTGTTGCAGGCAGTATTTTCACGTTGCAGAAAGCAGTATGGCATCTCTAATTCCAATACGGACACATTTGTGTTGTCTCAACATGAATACCCCAAAAATGTTTATAGATCTGCCTTTAATCAATGAATATTTGCGGTTATGTGGGAAGCAGAAATGCCTGGATGACACTAGGGTATCACACTAGATCATATTATGTGGGAAGCCTTTCATTGGCTCCCTGGCAACAGGAATGCGCATTTTTGCTTAAAGCAAAGGGAACAAAAGATCAGAAATAAATCTATAGTAACGTATTGTTATAATGTTATTCTTTCCTATAGGATTCCTTGTCAGATTCCTACCATCCTGTGACACCCACTAGTTGCTGAGGGAGGCTTCTGGGTAAGCAGCAGGGACAATAAATGCTTGGTCCTTTTACAGGGGGACCCTAAGCATCTCCAACTAATGATTCTTTAGGAATTGCGTCTTGGCTGCCAATAGGGTTTCTTGTAGAATTCTATCTCAGTGAGTGTTAATTTGTAGTTTTGGATTAGGGAGTTCAGGGGTAAAGCCATGTTGGGAGGCTGCTGTCACCTATTCAGGCAAGGGTTGTAGCATTAGGGCAAGGCATCATAGCAGCAGGTATCAGGGATCAATAAATCTCATACCACCTGGGGGAGAAGTTACCCACCAGTTGCCTAAATATAATCCAAGACATCTGAGGCTTCCATATAAAATGTTGGGGCAGAACCTTATCCGCCCCCTGCAGGGCAATTAGTGTAGCCGTATAACATGCTACTAGAACTAGCACAGTTGTATAGTAATTGTCAAAGCAATGACAACATTATGGCTAGCAGTGATTTGCAAAAACTATATGTCCCTGTTGCACAAACCACAAGCCCATATGAAGCTGTGAAGTCCATTGTGTCACTTCCTCCCATAGCAATAATATCACTATTAACCATTTGAGAACTAGTAAACCTGAATAGTATCTGAGGCTGCTTAGCTTCCAGGATTAGCACACAGGGCTGTTGCACCTCTTGGCATGACCACAACCACCACCTCTACCACAGGGCCTACACACATCCATCATTTACCTACAAGATTTCTCTAGGGCATAGCTCTTTTTCTCCAAGACGTGCAGTGCATTGTTCTGGAATAACCTGGGAAGTAAATTGAGTCTGCACAAAAACCAACCGCACCCTAACAATTTCCACCAGAACTCTAATATCTGAAGGCTGATATATATATATATGCTTGTTTAAATTATGGTATTGCTCATTACAGGTTATGTGAAAATATATGCAATGTTATTAACAGTCCTGTTATGCTAGCAAATGGGCTCTATCTTTTTCATTGGTTCTGCAGAATTCCAAGCTCAGATTTGTCTTAGAACACATGTAGTGAGTGGGACAGAAAAGAAAGACAGTTAAATAGTTGTATAGCAGACCCAAATTAGTGATCTGTTAATTCTTGCAAAAACCAGAGGGGCTTGCTATAATGTGCCTTGAGTCCTAGACAGTGACTACTATATTTATTAGGCTTGTGTTGAACTGATTGGGCCTCTGTGTAACTTAAAATGCAGGAGCCTATTTTGAATCTCAGCCCAGACCTGGGGTGAGAGCTCATATTGTGTGACAAACATCTCTTGTGCAAAAGTTTTAGTGGCACTAAGAATCTACTGAATAGTATCAGCTAGTGCATATTCCCACTAATATTCTGCATTTACATTCATTTGGTTAAATTAGCAGTGGCAATAGTGGGGGTGCAGGAGGTGCAAATGCACCTGCCCTTCCCATGGGGGTCGTCAACAGATGGTGGAAAGAGATGTGCTGCATAAAGGTGGACAGAGGTGCAGGGGTTGGGTACAAGTTATGCTACTGTAATAAGTTACATTAGATAAAACTTCGCACACTGTATGTACTATGTATGCAGTCTGGGGAGGTGTGGGATGGAATTAACAAATGTGGTGTTACGTTGGAATAAAATGTTCTTTTACACAAGAAAATAATTCAACACCAAACTCACAATTGTCAGATCCCTACATCTTATCCAAGATGTTTTAGTTTTCTGTCACAAAGTAGGATTAAAGCAATTTCTCTGGTTTGACTTTAGTATTTCTGAAGTTTATGTTATTAACAGAAGCAAAACTGAGTTAATAATCCAGAAAATAACCACCATTTTCCAATTGGTTTTAAGTTGTACTCCAACAGTGGCATTCTGGAATGACAATTTAACTCCAGATTGTAGAACACCGTATTCTTGAAATTGATTAAGGCTTTTGTGATTTTAAGATACTTATAATCACAGATTAATTCCAATAATATTTCTTATTCCAGTAATAGTTTATTACATTTTTGTGAACCCCCCCCCTCACCCAGGTGTTTGAGCCACTTTTTTGTTTTATTATAGATTTAAAGGGATGAGGTTGCAAAGGAACTTGGTCACATAAAAACAGAATAAGAGGGGGTCTGGGTACTCATCCCAAGGCATGGGTTGCATGGTATTCCTAAGGACCACCGGTCACTAGAAAGGATCATATAATATATACTATATTCTTAAGTGACATTGAGTCATTAGGTCATTTAAATTTTCAGGGACATTTATACAATATCCAAGCAAAAGGAATGTAGAAGCAATCCAGCAAACTGCATTTTTTCAGTTTTTTTCCATGGTTCATTTTGTGCATCATCTCATAATTTGGCAATATATTGTCATCTTCATTGATGCTCACTACACTGCTACCAGGAGAGGGTTGTGTCTGATTAGGTTGAAGAAGAACAAACAATAAAGCTGGCCATAGATGTTTAGATTTTTAAAAGATCCGATCGTCATCGTGAGACCATGATTATCTCGGAACGATCGTACGAATTGTCCATCAATTAAAAAGACCAATTTGCCATGAAAACAAAGGGGAGCTGCCTGCTTGGCCCTGCAAATATGTTCAATCGTTCCAATCCCACTAACCGCACGATAATTTCGAAGGATTGGTCGGACTTCGCTAAAATCGGTAGTTCGGCAAGAGAAATCTTTGCATCTATGGGGACCTCAACATTGAACTTTTATGGCTTTGGCACATGAAGAGGTTGGAGGGATGATCAATATCCTTGTGGATCCTCATTGATAAAAATGGTAAGAGCAATTATTAGGTTGAGTTATAGGGTTGTCTCCTCCCAAAAAAAACATTTGTGTGTGTTTTTTGGTGACAATATAGAGCCCAAAATATTTCAGGCAGTTGTGAATATTCTCACTAAATAGGATAGGGTGGCATAAACAGATTGCTAAACTTGTCCTCTAGTGAGTGATCCCAGCATCTGCCAACAAAGTAACTAGGGATGCACCGAATCCACTTTTTTGGATTCGGCCGAACCCCCGAATCCTTTGCGAAAGATTCGGCCGAATACCGAACCATATCTGAACCCTAATTTGCATATGCAAACTAGGGGTGGGAAAGGGAAAACATTTTTTACTTCCTTGTTTTGTGACAAAAAGTCAAGTGATTTCCCTCCACGTCCCTAATTTACATATGCAAATTAGGATTCGGATTCGGTTCGGCCAGGCAGAAGGATTCGGCCAAATCCGAATCCTGCTTAAAAAGGCTGAATCCTAGCCGAATCCCGAACCGAATCCTGGATTCGGTGCATCCCTAAAAGTAACCACCCACACGGTGGGGGTGGAGGTCTCACCTAAGGTAGTACTCTTCCAGGAGAGAAGATATCCAGCAAGAGTGGAAGCTACATTCTTTCCTTATGTTATGAGAGTACAATAGTATGAAACACACCCACTTAGCCCTGGACAAACTAAAGCCCAGTGGGGTGGCAGACAGGAGCTTGGGCAGCTTAGGGTTCTACCCAGTACCTGTGCTAAAAATGACCAGGCGAATTGAAGTAAACTCAGCTAAGGGAATGATGCGCATAATCTCAAGCAATTTTACTTTTCTATGTTATTAGAAAGCATAATTTTAAAGTGATGAAGGAAGCATTCAAAGGAAATTTTTCACTTTCAAGCAATGTATTGCTTTGAAGAAAGGAAAAACATATATAACAGCATTTATCTTTGTGTTGGTTCCTCCATTTGCAGTGCCTTCTTTTTCCATTTTGCATATCAGGTTGAGATGGCAAGACATAAGACATCATCCTGGAGCTTGCTAGCATGGAGATCTTACATCAGAACTGTACAGAGAACAGCTGTGAACAAGGAAGGACATGCTGGAACATTATTGTAAAGAAGCCATAGACCCACAGAAACACACAGGGTAAAGTTCTGTTTTAACTGTTATATTTGATCCATGTATGCATTACATTTAGTAGCCCTAAGTATTTGGATTGTTTACCTTGTGCAAAATGCAGCATTGTTGGGAGTCCTGTACAGACCACATTTTCTGTTTTTTTTTTTTTTACTTCTTTTAAAGTTGCTGATCACCTAAACAGTCCATTTTTTTTTACAGGTTTTTCCAAAATTGAAGTTCAAAGTTTAAAGGACATGTCAACCCAAAAATATGTTTTTGCCTAATAAAAGAAAACACAGCAATAAGCAACTTTCCAATGCAAATCTATTAAAAATTGTTAGTGCTTTAAAAGTTATTTGTAAATGTAATTTCTACTGAAAGCAGCATTTGCTTAACTCCTGGTTGTTTTTAAACAAAGTTGCAAAAGGCAGTTTCCTCCAGCAAAGACAGGTCGTCAGTCTTTTGGCTTATGTTACATTGTTTCAAAAGCCAGAGCCACCAGGGTAGAGTATATAAAGGGGCAGAAAAACACTGCTTTCAAAAGCAAAACAAATAAATTAAAAATCACAGAAAATGTGTAATGAATGTTTATGGCAAAGTTACTTAGAATTATGTTTTCTTTTATAAGGCAAAAAAATTTTTTGGGGGTTGACATGTCCTTTAATGTTTGTGTCTCTGGTGTTTCAGATTCTGAACTGTTAAGATTTGCTACATTTAGTTGATACATTTTTTACAACTATTGTATCAATTGGTAGAATACCAACAACTGGGATTCTGCTCAGCAGGGCCAAAGATAAGAAATGTATCAACTACTGTATTATTTAGAACATTTACAGCTTTAGTGACCCACCCTGCCAGAACTGGTTAAGAAAGACATAAGAAGATACAAAAATTAAATTTATAACTTCCAGTGGCGGAACTACCGGGGGAGCAGGGGGTGCGACCGGGCCAGGGCCCGCACCCCCTCAGGGCCCCCCGGCCAGTTCCGGGTGTACGGAGGGGGGCGGGGGGCCCGGCTGCGCGTCCTGCACCAGGGCCCGCCCCCCTCTAGTTACGTTTCTGATAACTTCAGTGTAGAATAGAAAAATAGTATAGAAAAATGCTCCCAAATAGAAAATAGAATGTAATTTTAAAAAGTCTTTATTTCTGGTGAACTATCTGGGAACAATTGAACTGAAAAAAGTGTTAAAAATTGAACAACCCCTTTAAACGTTCTGCCTAAAGGCTGCTGTAGATTAGCAGTTTATTTAAGACAGATTGACCAGCAATTCTTTCATATGGGAGCTCCCCAAATACAGTAATTGTTCTGAACTATAAAAATCTGACACTGATTGGCACATGGCCCTGGATGCAGTGTGGTCACAGGCCAGCCTGAAAGTTCCCAGTTAAGCCCTCTGCTCTCTATGCTGATCTTCTGCTTAGAGCTCAATTACTGTATTGGTGCACGTGTGTTACCAAATAGCAGACTAATATGGCCATTCAGAATTGGAATGATCAGCTTTCACTTATCTTAGTAATGGTTACAACCAACTACACAACATGATATTAAAAAAGCTAATGTCTATTTGCAGAGTTCAGTGTAAAAATAAAAACAGGGTAAATAGATTTGCAGTGCAAAATAAAAATGTTTCTAATATAGTTAGTTAGCCAAAAATGTAATCTATAGAGGCTGGAGTGACTGGATGTCTCAGATAACAGAACATAACTCAACTTCCTGCTTTTCAGCTCTCTAACTCTGAGTTAGTCAGCGATTTAAAGGGGGGCCACATGGGACATAACTATTTGTTTGTAATTGATCCTTAGCATGCAGCTCAGTTTCAAAATCAAACAGTTATGACCCCCTCAAGTCACTCATTGGTTACTGCCTGGTAACCAATCAGTGGAAACCAAGGTGATAGGCTGAAAAAAAGTGTACATTTTCTTTTGGGATTCCCTCCTTCCCCCCTACATTTCCTTACATATGGCACCTAAGCTATACAGTGGGCACATGTGTAGGGCAATATAAGTAGTGATGGGCGAATTTTTTCGCCAGGCGCGAATTCGCGGCGAATTTGCGAGATTCGCGGCAGGCGAATAAATTCGACAAACGCCCGCGAAAATTCGCCGAAAAAAATTCGCCGGCGTCAAAAAAAATTTTCCCGAAAAACGGACGCCGGCGTAAAAAATGGGCGCCGGCGTTGGAAAAACGGGCGCCGGCGTCAAAACCGGGCGTCGGCGTCAAAAACGAGACACCGGCGCCGTTTCGCGAATTTTTCGCCGTTTCGCGAAATTCGCCAATTTTTCGGCGAAGCGAAACGGCGCAAATTCGCCCATCACTAAATATAAGACCTCTATTTTATTTCATTAAGGTTCCCTGGCCTTGTGTAGTATAATGGAGTTACTGCAACATATACGTCCATTGTACTTTAACTTCATGCCGTATGCTAATTAGGCATCGCTAGTGTAACTTTGAACTGGTTATCGTATTATCACTAGTGCAACTTCGCAAGCGTTCGGAACAATGGACGCAACTTCGTTTTTTCCTGAATTAGCGTTGTCCTGGCGAATCTACGCCTGGCGAAGTGTTGCAATGTCAGCGAAGCCGTCTCTGCCGCAATTTCGGAGGTAAGTAAATTTGCCCCTAAGAGAGCTGCAAAGCAGGAAGTAGTGTTCTGTAGTGTACATTTTTGGCTAACTAACTATATTAGAAACATTTTTTATTTTGAACAGCCTATCTATTTACCCAGTTTTTATTTTTATACTGAACAATTCCTTTATTAGGGTGTCCTTTAAGTGCTAGTTACACAATAACCCGCTAGTCCCAAACTTCATTTTAATTTTTAAGGGAACTCATAAATTATTAGTTTGTGTATTTTTGGGAAGTCCTCATAGTGGTGCCCATTCACCATATATTTCCAAAACTGACATTGTATGTTTTGGCAAATGCCTGTTAAACTAACTACACACTGATCCCCTCTTCTTCTTTTTTTTGACTGTTTGGGCTTTTGCATAATTAAAATATTTGTTTTTACAGTATTTTGATGTCTCTCTGAGACATCAAAATGGCTAGACCACCTATTTTTGTGCTTAGTATGTGTCAGTTTGCTTCTGCATATAACAGTGCTCTTTTATTGCTTCTCTCTCATATTCCCTTCATGTTGTTGTGTAATTTTTTCTCTTCTACTTGGTTTAAAACCAACTGAAAATTGGTTCTTATTTATACATATACATAGGGACTACCAAGTTTTTTTTGCATTTGAATGTGGCTCATGGGTATAAAAAAGTTTAGGGATCCCTGCTGTAGACCAATATACTGGACAATCAGTTCCATATTCCTTTCAAGTGTGACCAACCTGCTAAGGGCAGAGACACATGCTCAGATTCAGGAAGATTATAATATATAATTCTCATCTTATAATATATAATACACTTGAGCCCTCCAGGGCCTCTTTAGTGTTGAGGTCCCTCCAGCCAGGGCTCTTTCAGTATTTATATCTCTTGAGGACCTCAGGGAAACGCAGGAGTTTTTTTTTTTGGTATCTCTCCATGCTTTTCCTTTATTCCTTTAATGCCTGCTCCTACACCTACTGTCTTGGTGCTTCAAGGAGAAGGAAAGCTATGGAGGCATTTTATTGCCAATAGATTATCTGCAATAGTACAAGCTAGAATGCTATATTTATTCTGTAGAATGTTTTACCATACCTGAGTAAAAAGCTCTAGAAACTCTCTGTTTGTTTAGGATAGGAGCTGCAGTATTAACATGGTGTGACATCACTTCCTGCCTGAGTCTCTCCCTGCTCTGGGCTCAGATTACAGTAGAGAAGGGAGGGGGGTGGGGAAGAGGAGCAAACTGAGCATGCTCTTGCCCAGGGCAATGAGGTTTAAGCTGAAGGCAGGAAGTCTGATACAGAAGCCCATGAGTACACAATAGAAGGAAAGAAATGCAGTGTTTCTTTTGACAGGGGACTCAGAGCAGCATTACTTTGGGGGTTTACTGGTATATTTAGATGGACCTTTCTGATAAGGCTTACTTAATTTTAATCTTTCCTTCTCCTTTCATTAGTGTCTCTCCATCCGACTTCGTTGCTCCTTTAGTGTTGGTGTTCCTGAATAATTTCTCAGTTCTCCTTCAGTGTCTTTGCCTCTGGAGGACTCGTGCATATCTCATCTCTTCTTCATTCATTATTATCCAGTGTATTGCAGTGCTCCACTTATGTTGTTCTCTCTCCAGCCCAACTCCACTTAGAGTCTGTGTTTATTCTGTACAGGTGGTGTTTCCACTCATTGTGACGCTCACTGGTCACTCATGAAGTACTGAGTTGCAATCCCAGCACTGGACTGTGAACAAAAAGTTGCTTGAGTGTACCAGAGTATTCGGAAGTGAATCACTTTAAGCCTTCTTATAATGTCAGAAATCTCCTTGTCCTAACCTGCTTCGACCAAACTCAATATTTTATAAATGTAGTTAGCTAATTGCAATGGCTGTAGCTAACTCAGATGCTCATTTTCGGTGGCCTAGATACTCATGGGGCTGCGGCTTTATTTCCTCTGTTTTTGCTGCTTATTTCAGTGCTCAAAAGATCTTCAAGAGGCAGTTTATTTATAATAAAAAAACTGCCTTCAGTAGAACGCTTAGTTCTCTAATTAGTTCTCTAATTCGTTCTCTAATTAGTTATTTTACCCCCTTTTTACAATATTCACCTTGCTTAAAACATGTTCTTTAGAATGGTCAGGTTTTTTAGGTTGTGAATTCTCTACACTTTGAAAGCAGGTTGTTGTTTTTTACAAGCATTTAATGTATATTTGAGACAACAAGTTTGAGGGCATCTAAAGTTCTGTATGGCTTCCTCCCTGTGATGGCCCAGTTTTCTGCACTTAGTTCCCTACTCTTCAAAAAATTGCATCAGGTCTTTGCACTTCAAAAACTAGGACTTGTGTTATACAGGTAGAGGGGCAGATGCTGGCAGTAAGGACAGGGCTACCTTGCACCCACCAGTGCTTCATTCTGCATCTCACGTTAGATTTTGTAGCAGGCCAGGTGGGTGGTGCACCACCAGACCCCAGACACAAGTTATCTTTGAAGAGGCAAGCAGTTTCCATTTGGTGGTCCTGCCCTTGGATCCAGGGCCTCTGTAGATGATTTCCTATCTTTCCATGATGTCCTGCAGCTACAGTGTGCCCCCCTTGCTAACCATACAAATGTGCCATGTTTGTTATACCTGCAATGCCATAAGGTCTGGTTTGTGCTTATTCCCCTAGCACAGTTTGAAGACTATGACACATATTGCAATAACATACCTTTGAATTCTGCTTTCCCTTTTAGTATTCTTTTATCACAGGCATATATAGAAAGACTATGGACCCATGATGCTCTGTGAAATTCCTACAGGACAACAGCAGTGGAAGTTAGAGATGACCACAAAGGAGACTGAACAGTGAACACAGTTTCAATGTGAGATGGTAAGTGACTACAAGGGTAAGTATGTCATTGGCAGTTATACACAGCTCTCTATAGAGCTCTGTTAACATATCAAGGCATGAGACCTTCATTCAAATACGTTTTTTTTACAGATCACTGAACTCTAAGGTGACTTCTGGTACTCTCATATTTAAAAATGGGGGGGATATTTATAATACAAGCCATGTGACACACAATCAACTATAACCACACATCACAATATCATTTATATATAATGTACACACTAATACACAAGCTTGATGCACCAGGCCAAGTGCTTCTATTCAGGTCATGGAACTCTGAGAAGACTCCTAATATCCTCATATCTTATAGTAGGGTCAATGATTGCACTGTTTAGACATACTTGCTGGATATTCCATTAGGATGAGGCTGGACACCTGAAGGCTCGAAGGCTGGATGGGGTTGGGTCCCCAGAGCTGGGATTATTTGGATCCTGGCTCAGCTGTTGGTACCCCCTCTTGTAAAATATAAGGATATTATAAGTCACCGAGGAGTTTCATGACCATATAAAAACACGAGGCCGAAGGCCGAGTGTTTTTATACAGGTCATGGAACTCCGAGGTAACTTCTAATATCCTCATAATTTGCAACTGGGGGTACTTTATTTATTATAATACACAAGTTTCAGTGAGTCGTGCAAGAAATGACATCAGAACTCACTGTTTATAACTGATGACATCAGAACTCACCGTGTATAAGAATATAATTTACAAGATATTCATGGCTTTTGTGTATTATACTAAAATACATAATTCTACAATGAGGCCTCCATTATAATTGTGCACTGGTCTGGGACAATTGGCAGGGAGTAGTGGGCATATCAAAATGCAAATTGTGACAATGATCGTCATTTAACAAAGCTCAACCACAAGGGAAGGAGCACAAATGTGTACTCCTTATTTGCTCTTTGAAATTTGACTAGCATGCGGTTCAAGCACACTTTGCTCACTGGCACCCCTAACTTGCTCGCTCACTACCCAACTCAGTTTTACAGTATAGAAGATTATAGAAGCTAAAGGGTATTGGCTATTGCAGGAACAAGGGGTAGGCAAAGCTTGGGGGCGCCAGGCACATACCTCATATGCAGCCTAGTCCGGCAAGCCTTACCTCGGCTGTGCGCGATTGCGCATGTGCGTCCTCGGTTGCGCATGATTGCGCACGTGCGTCCTCGGTTGCGTGTGATTGCGCACAGTTTCGCACGCGCGTCCTCCGCTGCATCGGTTTCAGCAATCTGAATATTAGTGAAGGGAAAGGCACCTAGTCATTATTGTCTGTACCTTTAGGCTAGGGCCACACGGCGCGATTTTGCCGCGATTCTGCGCTGGGCGAGTTGCGAGTTGCGAGTCGCTGCGGTTTTTAAGCCGAAATAGCTTTGTTAACTTTGGCGCTGGCGTCAATGCAAATCGCGGCGAAATCGCTGCGCTAATTCACACGCGGCGATTCGTTTTCTATTGTCGCCCGAAGTTGCCTCGCTGGGCGTTTCCGGGCGACAGTAGAAAAAGAATCGCCGCGTGTGAATTAGCGCAGCTATTTTACCCCCTTTTTACAATATTCACCTTGCTTAAAACATGTTCTTTAGAATGGTCAGGTTTTTTAGGTTGTGAATTCTCTACACTTTGAAAGCAGGTTGTTGTTTTTTACAAGCATTTAATGTATATTTGAGACAACAAGTTTGAGGGCATCTAAAGTTCTGTATGGCTTCCTCCCTGTGATGGCCCAGTTTTCTGCACTTAGTTCCCTACTCTTCAAAAAATTGCATCAGGTCTTTGCACTTCAAAAACTAGGACTTGTGTTATACAGGTAGAGGGGCAGATGCTGGCAGTAAGGACAGGGCTACCTTGCACCCACCAGTGCTTCATTCTGCATCTCACGTTAGATTTTGTAGCAGGCCAGGTGGGTGGTGCACCACCAGACCCCAGACACAAGTTATCTTTGAAGAGGCAAGCAGTTTCCATTTGGTGGTCCTGCCCTTGGATCCAGGGCCTCTGTAGATGATTTCCTATCTTTCCATGATGTCCTGCAGCTACAGTGTGCCCCCCTTGCTAACCATACAAATGTGCCATGTTTGTTATACCTGCAATGCCATAAGGTCTGGTTTGTGCTTATTCCCCTAGCACAGTTTGAAGACTATGACACATATTGCAATAACATACCTTTGAATTCTGCTTTCCCTTTTAGTATTCTTTTATCACAGGCATATATAGAAAGACTATGGACCCATGATGCTCTGTGAAATTCCTACAGGACAACAGCAGTGGAAGTTAGAGATGACCACAAAGGAGACTGAACAGTGAACACAGTTTCAATGTGAGATGGTAAGTGACTACAAGGGTAAGTATGTCATTGGCAGTTATACACAGCTCTCTATAGAGCTCTGTTAACATATCAAGGCATGAGACCTTCATTCAAATACGTTTTTTTTACAGATCACTGAACTCTAAGGTGACTTCTGGTACTCTCATATTTAAAAATGGGGGGGATATTTATAATACAAGCCATGTGACACACAATCAACTATAACCACACATCACAATATCATTTATATATAATGTACACACTAATACACAAGCTTGATGCACCAGGCCAAGTGCTTCTATTCAGGTCATGGAACTCTGAGAAGACTCCTAATATCCTCATATCTTATAGTAGGGTCAATGATTGCACTGTTTAGACATACTTGCTGGATATTCCATTAGGATGAGGCTGGACACCTGAAGGCTCGAAGGCTGGATGGGGTTGGGTCCCCAGAGCTGGGATTATTTGGATCCTGGCTCAGCTGTTGGTACCCCCTCTTGTAAAATATAAGGATATTATAAGTCACCGAGGAGTTTCATGACCATATAAAAACACGAGGCCGAAGGCCGAGTGTTTTTATACAGGTCATGGAACTCCGAGGTAACTTCTAATATCCTCATAATTTGCAACTGGGGGTACTTTATTTATTATAATACACAAGTTTCAGTGAGTCGTGCAAGAAATGACATCAGAACTCACTGTTTATAACTGATGACATCAGAACTCACCGTGTATAAGAATATAATTTACAAGATATTCATGGCTTTTGTGTATTATACTAAAATACATAATTCTACAATGAGGCCTCCATTATAATTGTGCACTGGTCTGGGACAATTGGCAGGGAGTAGTGGGCATATCAAAATGCAAATTGTGACAATGATCGTCATTTAACAAAGCTCAACCACAAGGGAAGGAGCACAAATGTGTACTCCTTATTTGCTCTTTGAAATTTGACTAGCATGCGGTTCAAGCACACTTTGCTCACTGGCACCCCTAACTTGCTCGCTCACTACCCAACTCAGTTTTACAGTATAGAAGATTATAGAAGCTAAAGGGTATTGGCTATTGCAGGAACAAGGGGTAGGCAAAGCTTGGGGGCGCCAGGCACATACCTCATATGCAGCCTAGTCCGGCAAGCCTTACCTCGGCTGTGCGCGATTGCGCATGTGCGTCCTCGGTTGCGCATGATTGCGCACGTGCGTCCTCGGTTGCGTGTGATTGCGCACAGTTTCGCACGCGCGTCCTCCGCTGCATCGGTTTCAGCAATCTGAATATTAGTGAAGGGAAAGGCACCTAGTCATTATTGTCTGTACCTTTAGGCTAGGGCCACACGGCGCGATTTTGCCGCGATTCTGCGCTGGGCGAGTTGCGAGTCGCTGCGGTTTTTAAGCCGAAATAGCTTTGTTAACTTTGGCGCTGGCGTCAATGCAAATCGCGGCGAAATCGCTGCGCTAATTCACACGCGGCGATTCGTTTTCTATTGTCGCCCGAAGTTGCCTCGCTGGGCGTTTCCGGGCGACAGTAGAAAAAGAATCGCCGCGTGTGAATTAGCGCAGCGATTTCGCCGCGATTTGCATTGACGCCAGCGCCAAAGTTAACAAAGCTATTTCGGCTTAAAAACCGCAGCGACTCGCAACTCGCAACTCGCCCAGCGCAGAATCGCGGCAAAATCGCGCCGTGTGGCCCTAGCCTTAGGCTGTAGTTTACCTTCAAAATTTAAACATTGAGTCAGGAGGCAAAAATGGAACCCATACTGTTTATTCCTACAACATATAATAGTAATTAAACTGAGGCGCAGAACTGGTTTAGTGTAACACAACTGATTTACTCAAGACACCTGAGAAAAAGTTCAAGAAAATGTAATCTGAGAAAAATTGCAGGTTGCCTTTCTGCCTCGAAACGAATGGTAACTTTTTGCTTTGGTCAATGACACCTGTCAACCAGAAAATAGATAAATTCTGAGGTTAAGGGTCTGGCCACACAAGCAGATCTGGAGAGATTAGTCGCATCAACGACCAATCTCGTCTTCTTTGGGGGACAATCTCCCACAAACTGCTTTCCCCCTGCCCTCTGCCGGCTAAAATAAAAATCGACAGGGGAAAGGCACACGCGGCGCTTCCCCTGTCGCCCCGAAGAAGAGGAGATTTGTTGCTGGGGTGACTAATCTCCCAGAATCTGCTCATGTGGCCTGAGCCTAAGGGTAAGGGCACAGCTGGCGATTCTGAGAGATTTAGTCGCCTGGTGACGAATCGCCTATTTTTTGTGGCGACTAATCTACCCGAATGGGTTCCCCCTGTCTTGCGCCGGCTATAATGAAAAGTCACCTGCGGCATGGCACATGCGTCACTTCATATTCTGAAGTCGTGCGAAGTTTCCTTGTGAGGCGAATCGCCAGGTGTGCCCTTACCCTAAGTGTTTATTGTTAATATTCATAATCACTGACCATTCTATTCACACTTTCTCCAAATTATCTTTCAGTCTGTCATTCACATCTTTGCCTGGTTGCAAAGGTAAATGGGACTCTATATTTAAAAGTTGAAATTCCAAAATATCAATTTCAAAGATACTGTCAGGCCACAGGCCTAACTTCCTTGATAACCCATACAAAAGACATGTCATTACATGGCATTACCTTGTGATTCTTCTGCAGTAAGTCAGGTGGGCTCAGTGGCAATCATGGGGCTACTACTGCAGCCCCCTCTCTCCTGCTCCACTCTACACTAGCAGGGCCAAATTCCCATTTTAAAATATTGAAAATCGGCACTTAAAGGTACAAGAAGCATATTTTTGCTGCCCCTCATAACTGGACGCTCACTGCCACTTGAGGCATGGTTCTCATCTTGTCTCATGGCACGAGCAGTCCTTAGTGGGCTTATTGTCACAACCCTGGAATTAACACCATGTCCAGGGTTCTGACAGTTCCTGGCTTTGGCGTAACAAGAATCTGCCTGTGCCCCCCCCTGCAAAAAAACTGGCACGAACATCAGTCCCTCCACCCACCCAAATAGTCATGTCCCCTGCAAGCTTATAACATCAATAGAGGAAGCAAACCTTGTGGTCCAGGCCTCCCTGTCTCCCAGGTCCCCGTGGCTGCAAGGTCTGCTTCAGGTCTGGACTGAGAATTAAAATAGGCCCTGGCATTTCAGGTACACAGAGGCCCAATCTGCCCACACAGAGGCCCAAACAGCCCCCCACCAGCCCACTAAATAGTGACTTTCTATGGCACCTTATAGCAGCCCCTCTGGCATTTGCCAGAACTCACAGATTGCCAGTCCGGGCCTGGTCTGCTTCCTCTATAATTAAAGGGATTCTGTCATGATTTTTATGATGTCGTTTTTATTTCTAAATTACACTGTTTAGACTGTAAATAATTCACTTTACAATATATAAATTCATTCCTGAACCAGCAAGTGTATTTTTTTAGTTGTAATATTGGTGTGTAGGTGCATCTCAGGTCATTTTGCCTGGTCAGGTGCTTTCAGAAAGAGCCAGCACCTTAGGATGGAACTGCTTTTTGGCAGGCTGTTATTTCCCCAACTCAAAGTAACTGAATGTGTCGCAGTGGGATCTGGACTTTACTACTGAGCGCTGTACTTAGATCTACCTACTGCATAGACAGTTTAGACAGTTTGAGATTAGACATACTTGCAGGATATTCCATTAGGACAAGGCTGGACAACTCAAAGGCTGGATGCAGAGCTGGGATTATTTGGATCCTGTCTCAGCTGTTGGGCCAACAGAGACATCTTTATATAACATGATATATATCAAAATACAGAATTCTACAATGAGACCTCCACGTCCACGATAATTGTGTACTGGGACTGGGAGAATTGGCAGTGAGTAGTGGGCATATCAAAATGCAAATTGTGACAGACAGTGATCCTCGTTTAACAAAGTTCCACCACAAGTAAAGAAGCACAAACGTGTACCCCTTATTTGCTCTTTAAAATTTGACTAGCATGAGGTTCAAAGCACACAGGCCACTAGGTAAGCACAAGGCTGCTTTACTCACTGGCACCCCTAACTTGGTCTCTCCCTACCAACCTCAGTTTTACAGTAAGAAGGTTATAGAAACTAAATGTAAGGGTATTGGCAGGGGCAGGAACTAGGGGTAGGTAAAGCCTGAGGGCGCCAGCCAGGCACGTACCTCATATGCAGCCTACCCCATGTCCGGCAAGTGCTGAAGTCAAGGTGCTTTTCAGTTGTCCGCGCGCGCGTCATCGGTTGTGCATTGTTGCGCACGATTGTGCACACGCGTCCTCTGTTGCGCACGATTACGCACACGCGTCCTAGGTTGCGCAAGGGCCCTGCATCTGTTTCAGCAATCTGAATATTAGGCATTTTCAGAACGAGAATGTGGTGATTTACTGATATCCCGTTTAGAATCCTTTCTTTGTACCCAACAGGCTCTTTCAAACCATTCTTAAAGGGATACCGTCATGGGAAAAAAAAATTTTTTCAAAATGAATCAGTTAATAGTGCTGCTCCAGCAGAATTCCGCACTAAAATTTCTCAAAAGAGCAAACAGATTTTTTTATATTCAATTTTGAAATCTGACATGGGGCTAGACATATTGTCAATTTCCCAGCTGCCCCAAGTCATGTGACTTGTGCTCTGATAAACTTCAATCACTCTTTACTGCTGTACTGCAAGTTGGAGTGATATCACCCCCCTCCCTTTTCCCCCCAGCAGCCAAACAAAAGAACAATGGGAAGGTAACCAGATAACAGCTCCCTAACACAAGATAAGGGTAAGGACACACGAGGAGATTCAGGGAGATTTTGTCGCCTGGCTACTAATCGCCTCGTCTTTTGAGCAACTATCTCTCTGAACTGCCTCAGCGTTTTTCCCCATAGGCTACAATGAAAAGTTGCCTGCGTTAATGCACACATGGCGATGCGTTTTCAATAGTTGCCTGAAATTGCCTCACTGACAAGGCGATTAATAGCCAGGCGACAAAATCTCCCTGAATCTCCTCGTGTGTCCTTACCCTAACAGCTGCCTGGTAGATCTAAGAACAACACTCAATAGTAAAAACCCATGTCTCACTGAGACACATTCAGTTACATTGAGAAGGAAAAACAGCAGCCTGCCAGAAAGCATTTCTCTCCTAAAGTGCAGGCACAAGTCACATGACCAGGGGCAGCTGAAAAATTGACAAAATGTCTAGCCCCATGTCAGATTTCAAAATTGAATATAAAAAAAATCTGTTTGCTATTTTGAGAAATGGATTTCAGTGCAGAATTCTGCTGGAGCAGCACTATTAACTGATTCATTTCGAAAAAAAAATTTTTTCCCATGACAGTATCCCTTTAAGCCCATCTATGGAAAATACTAGAAAACCACTGAGGGGTGATCGAAACATCGAAAGAGGCAAACACTCACATGCAGACCTGCCTTACTTAGTCATTATTGTCTGTATTATCTTTTGGTATTATAAACTATGGATTCTTAAACTTTGAGTCAGGAGGCAGAAATGGAACCAATGCTGTTTCTTTCTACAACAGATAATAGTAATTAGTATTCATAATTACTGACTCTTCTATTCAGACTTTCTCCTAATTATCTTTCAGTCTGGCATTCACGTCTTTGCCTTGTTGCAAAGGTAAATGGGACTCTAGCTATATGTAAAAGTTGAAATTCCAAAATATCAATTTCAAAGATACTCTCAGGCCCACAATTTCCCCATAGACCACTAGGGATGTAGCGAACGGCGGAAAAAATGTTCGCGAACATATTCGCGAACTTGCGTCAAAAATGCGAACGGTTCGCGAACGTCGCGAACCCCATAGACTTCAATGGGAAGGCGAATTTTAAAAGCTAGAAAAGACATTTCTGGCCAGAAAAATGATTTTAAAGTTGTTTAAAGGGTGTAACGACCTGGACAGTGGCATGCCAGAGGGGGATCAAGGGCAAAAATGTATCTGAAAAATACATTGTTGACACAGCGCTGCGTTTTGTGCTGTAAAGGGCAGAAATCACACTACGTCACTCAGGTGATGTTTCTGGACACGGAATGTGAAAAAGCTCACACAGCTAGGTGGCACTTGGTTAAAGACTGGGCAAACAATGCCTGCAAGGGCAACGTATACAGTAGTGGGTACGGAATATATTATTGCTGCTGTAAAAACATCATTCAGGTGATGTTTACGGACACGGAATTATTATTGTTATTTAGACAGAATGTGAAAAAGCTCACACAGCTAGGTGGCACTTGCATACCTCCCAACTGTCCCTCTTTTGACCACTCAACCCCCTGTCCCTCTTTTGTACTGGAAAGTCCCTCTTTTCTCTGAACCGAACAGCCAGAAAAAAAACAGTTTCTAACTTAATTAGCTTTTGGCAGAGAGCTCAGAACAGCTAACAGGTGCAAATAAGATACTTTGTAACAATTTTGACTCTGGTTGGTGCTGGTAGTGGTGAACTACTAGGAGGAGCAGCACACCAGTCCCACTCCCCAACACAGCTAGACTAATAGCACTGGGCTCTTACAGTAGCAAAGTAAAAAAAAACAAAAAAGAAAATAAAAGCAGTCCTTACAAGGACTATTACAGGCAGCAGTCATCAGATGAGAGATCAGCAGCAGGACAGCTGCCCACAGCAGCTACATACAGAGCACTGCAGTAGAAGGTAGATTACTAGCCAGCAAAGCTACCTAACCTAAAATGTCCCTCAAATCCCTGCAGAGTTCTGTCCCTACAATACAGAGCAGTATCAAGTAGATTACTAGCCAGCAAAGTTACTATCAACTGTCCCTCAAATCACTAAACAGCTCTCTCCCTACACTAGCTCTTCCAAGCACACACAGGCAGAATGAAAAAACGCTGCAGGGCTTCAGTTTATATATGGAAGGGGAGTGGTCCAGTGGGTGTGGGGGTGGTCCAGGAGGGAGAGCTTCCTGATTGGCTGCCATGTATCTGCTGCTCTGGGGTGAGAGGGCAAAAATAAGCGCCAGCTAAGGCGAACCCAAATTGGGTTCGCGACGTTCGCGAACATTCGGCGGACGCGAACGGTCGATGTTCGCGCGAATTAGTTCGCGGGCGAACAGTCCGCGACATCCCTATAGACCACAGGTCTAACTTCCTTGATAATCCATACTAAATCAACACCAATTTAGATATATACATTGCTACGTACCAGCTGACAAAAAAATTGTAACCTTCAAAAATATTTGATAAGTCTTCATGCCTTTGCAAAGCCAAATGCAGCTGAAATTTTTGATAGCCCAGATCATAATAACCACTTGTTTTGTACTGTGGCTTATCTCCGACTCCCTGTATACCAAACTTTTTTGGTGTTATTAAGGGCCATTTTTGAGTCCAATGCAGTGGTCTATGGGCAATTTTCGAACACAAATTACCATGTTTTTTTACCCACACTGCAGTATTTTTTTTCTAAGAATTCCAGCATACGAGGATACGAGGAAAATTTCACCTGCTGCAATGGTGCCCGATGTTTAAAAATAAACACAACTGCACGTGTTAAAAAACTGGAGTCAATATTCAGCTACATTTTTCCGAGTCTGATTATGTCAGTTCTGGTATGAGCTGTTAAAATGGCATTACCTTGTGATTACCTTTTGCTGCAAGTCAGGTGGACTCCACGTGATCATGGGGCTACTACTGCAGCCCCCATACTGTCCCCTTTCTCCCACTCCACTCTACACTAGCAGGGCCAAATTTCCATTTAAATGAGACATATAGGATAAATGAAAAATAATGTAGGCAGTTATGAGTAATATATGGTGTTGATTTTACATGGTGCTAAAAATTTATATTACCTTTAAAAATAGCCTCTTTATTGGAGCTCCCTATAGATGTTCTCTGGTCCCTGTCTGTGTTTCAAATGAGGGGTGGGTGTGTCCTAACAGTCCCTGCCAGAAGCACAGTAGGAGGGGGACAGCCAATCACAGCCCTGCAGTCACTAAAGCAAAGACAAGCTTCAGTTCCCTATCAGGTCCTGTTAGCTGCTGGTTCTTGTCCTACAGTGAAGTGAGCTGAGAGCTGCTTCCTACCCTGCACAACCTGGGAATTCAGGGAGCAGGAAGTGGAAGGGAAGGGAGGGACTATTAGGGTTTTTGCAGAACTATTCAAAATATCACCCTGAAACACTACTTTTTTAAGCACAATTATTCTATATCTAAATGAGTATAATGCACTGGTTCATTCTTATTTTTTACACAAAATGTCTCCTTTAAAAAATTTAAAATCCTCACTTAAAGGTACAAGAGGCTGCCCCCTCATAACTGGACGCTCACTGCCACTTGAGGTATGGTTCTCATCTTGTCTCATGGCACGAGCAGCCCTTAGTGGGCTTATTGTCACAACCCTGGAATTAACACCATGTCCAGGATTTTGACAGTTCCTTGCTTTAGCAAAATAGGAATGTGCCTGTGCCCCCCTGCAAAAAAAACTTTGGTGGGGCCTGGCACAACATCAGTCCCTCCACCCAGCCAAATAGCCATGTCCCCTGCACACCTGTAACTACTATTGAGGAAGCAGACCCCATAGTCTAGATCCCCCCTGCAGGCCTAGACTGTCATTCGGTGGGTTCTGGACAGGTTTGGACTGAGAATTAAAATAGTTCCTGGCATTTTAGGTACACAGAGGCTCAATCAGCCCACATAGTGGCCCAAACAGCCCCCACCAGCCCACTAAATACTGACTTTCTATGGGACCTTATAGCAGCCCCTCTAGCATTTGCCAGAACCCACAGATTGCCAGTCTGGGCCTGGTTCTGGCAAATGCCAGAGGGGCTGCAATAAGATGCCATAGGAAGTCACTATTTAGTGGGCTGGTGGTGAGCTGATTGGGCCTCTCTGTATTGGAATGTCAGGGCCTATTTTGACTCCCAGTCCAGACTGGCCCCTGTCTCCCTCCCCCATGGCTGCGAGGTCTGCTTCCTCTATAGTAACGCCATTGGTTCCATGGTTCCCCAGCATCAATAGGCACACTATTCTGTAGAAGAAATAAGATGGGGGCTATGGCAACTTTATGAAAGTGCAAGAATTCTATTTGGATGCAAATACATTTAATGATTGGTATCAACATGTGCATGTATTTTAATGTGACTGCAGTTGCAGTTGTGTTTTTAATTGACGTTTCTACTTTATAAACAATATTAACACCTAACAGGCCAATTCAGACCTGGTGTTATACAGGCAAAATAGGTTTTGAAGGACACAAGCTATCATTGCACACACTAACATATAAAGAGCTAATGTGTGTGAGTGTGTGTGTGTGGAGAGAGAGAGAGAGAGAGAGAGAGAGAGAGAGAGAGAGAGAGAGAGAGAGAGAGAGAGAGAGAGAGAGAGAGAGAGAGAGAAGCCAGCACAAATACGTAATACGGTAAATATTGCCTGGGTGCAGAAAGCCCAACAGGGTAATCTGGGATTAGCCCTGAAAATCACACACATATTTCCTCATTTTTAAGAATTGATGAAATGACCACTTCAGAATGCTGAAATTACCATCATTAATGATTCTGTGTCTATTCCTTTTAAGAAACCAAGTGTTATTTCAGAATGTTAATTTATTAAGACCAACATGGAAACAGCTGGTATTTTAATGATGGAATCCCTTCGGGGATATAAAATATGGTTTGTGTCTAACAGGAATTCCACAAGGTAATGGTGTTACAGTCTATGCAGAATGAATGTACAGAGCTTTCATTTTATTGGTGCTTAATATTTTAGTGAAGTTTTACAGGAAATGTAGCTTTACAGCTGAAATATCTGTGTGTTTTTTTTTGTTGCTTTATCCCTCGGCCTTGCTGCCCATCCTTTGTATGTTGCACTACTTCTACTGCCTAGCATGCTGCTCTAGTGAAAATGATCACTTTCTACATCCTAATGCTCTTCTGCAACTGGGGACAGTTTATTATGCTATAAGTACTGTAATCTTTATTCCACATGCAACAATAATATGAGCAGATGTTGTTACATTGATACAAGTGAGCAAAATGCACTGAAAATTATAGCTGGGCACTAACACTTCACTTCACTGTGAGTCAAAATATGCCCTGGCATATCAAGTACAATGAGCCCCAAACAGCCCCCACTAGCCCACTAAAAAGTAACTTTCTGTAAATGGCATCTAACAGCAGCCCCTCTGGCATTTGCCAGAACCCATAGAGTACAATTCTAGATTGACTATATCAGAGGAAACAATGGCTCTGTTGTCTCATAGATTCTTTTGCTGTTTTGTAAATTAAATCACTGTTACATGTTTTTTTTTTCTATGGAGCCCAAGGTTTAATTAAGACAAAAGGAAAAATGATTCAGGGTGAAGCATAAAGGGATACAGCTGCTTTGAGTAAGCCTAAAATTCTGATGTTAAAAGATGATAAAAATTCCTATCTGTCTGAGTTCTGACTGTATGAAACATACAAAAGCTGCTTTCAATTTATATAAAGAGAAGTTTTAACTAAAAAAGATGTTCCTGGCCAAGATATTATTCTGTTGGTCTTTAGGTTGTGCATCATATGCCTAACAATCACACTGCAAGAACTGTCTGACTGCAAAGATG
The DNA here is from genome assembly GCF_017654675.1 of Xenopus laevis. Taxonomy (NCBI): domain Eukaryota; kingdom Metazoa; phylum Chordata; class Amphibia; order Anura; family Pipidae; genus Xenopus; species Xenopus laevis. The sequence continues at coordinate 34,753,165 of NC_054382.1, read as the reverse complement.
TTCCATCCTGAGTTGAAACAGCTAAAAGGGGAGAATTTATACTATTTGCCATGAGGTCTCCAACAAGGTTCATGTGTAAATCTTACACATCCTATTAAGTCATACTGACTGGGGCAGCAGGGAAACTAACAATGTGTCTAGCCCCATGTCAGATTTCAAAATTGAATATATAAAAATCTGTTTGCTCTTTTGAGAAATGGTTTTCCCATGACAGTATCCCTTTAAATTAACTTTTACTATACCTTAAAGAGGGATATTCTGAGGCAACCTGCAATTGGTCTTTATTTATTATTTTTTGCATTTCTAAAAAAAAAAAAAAAATATTTAGCTTTCTGTTGAGCATCTCTCCAGTTTCAAATTCCTACAGATATATAGTTGCTAGAGTCAAATTTACCCTAGCAACCAAGCAGCATTTTGAAATTTGAATAGCATGATAAGTAATTAAAAGTAACAATAATACAATTGTAGTCTGCAAACTAATATGTTTTTTTTAAACAACTACTGTTTTTTAATGTATATCAATTGCAAATTTGCTCATGAAATGTTGTTTATAATTCCAAATTCAATTACATTTTTGGTGGTTTTGGGGTGGTAATTAATAGTATCTCACTATTGGCCTATATGCCTAAGCCTCATTTTTAAGTGATTTAATAAAATAAAATGTAACATTGTATCAGATAATAAGGACATATTTAGGTAACACTTTCTAAACTGGGAAAATCTACATATGTTCACTAAATAAAAATCATATAAATTAATAGTTTTTATCTGCCCATATTTTCCCTGCTTTTAACATTATTTATGTTAGCACAGGGATTTAAAGTGACAGGTACCTACAATGAGGGAAACAATGCATTGTGGTTATTAAAGGTTAAATCTTAAAAAAAAGCTCTATTAAAACAAGAAATAGTCCCCCAGCACTTTACAGAGGCACATATCTCTCTCTTTATTATGTATAATAACACCATGTCTGAGCTCTCATTATTTTTTGGTTTTAATGTAACTCTATAAGTTAAATAACTGGAATGATAATATTAATTTTGGTGGTAATTTTCTTCCCAAGTGATATGGACAAAAGATTATCCAAGAGATAATGGGACCTATACCCTAAGGTTCCCTCATTCCCTCGTTATAAAGACAGAATTTTAGCATTTTGCAAACAATTCACAAAGTCGACATTATTGGATCACGTTTTCAGTGGTAAAAAAAAATTAATTATGCCTTAATAACTCTTGAACGTAAATGACAGATATCTGTAATTCATGGGGGAATCCACAATGTGGATATCAAAATATAAAGCATAGAAAAAAAAAAAGTTGAATTGGAAAAAAAAAAAATCTAACCCCCTATTATAGATACAGATGATAATCCATAATCGAAAACATGACTAATTATTACTCCTGTTTAATTAATATGGCCCACTAAGTGAAATCGTACAATGTGGGTAATGAAGGTTAAAACCTAATTACATTAAAAAAAAAAAGTAATGCCGTAAATACTGCTTAGAAACAGTTTTTGTAACTAGAAGAATACAGTGATATAAAGAGTATTTCGTCTCACTCTCTCTCGCTCTATATATATATAATTATTATTTTAATAGAAGCTAAATAATTTAGAACCCATACAATTTTTTTAATTTTATAATACGAACAATAGTTTGGACTAATCTGCTGCTCCCACATTAAAAAAAAAAAAAAAAAATATATATATATATATATATATATATATAGTTTATTTTAAATTACTTTTAATTACTTATTACCATCAAAAATAATTAAATTGTTACCGTGCTTTTCGTTAGTAAGAAAAACATTTTTCCCCCATTATTATTTTCTTAGTAAAAGAAATAACATAAAATAAAAAGACTTTCCAGTGAACCACCCAGTTTCCCTTCTGCTCTGCCCTCTTTGTAGCGCCCTCACAATCACTGCTTCTAATATAGTTGCAAGTAAATACGGATAATTCTATCTCTATGGAATAATGAAGTCATACAGCCTAAATGGTTTATTTGTGACAAATAACTACTATATCTGAGTCAGATCACAACGTTTATGTCATTGCAGAAGAATTTTTCTTTTTTTAAAAATGCAGGATATGCCTCGTGTTTAAAATAATGAGGGGATTTAGTTTGAGCAGGACATTTTGTGGAAACCTAAGAATACACTTACAGCAAAAAAACATTGTAAAATACTTACAGATCGTATCTGGAGTTTATGAAGTGCCGTAGGGTGCCAGGCACAATACTGTACTTTAATGACATGTTTCGGTTTCAAGACAAGAAATCAGTAAGAAAACATTGTTACAATACACACAGTTACTGTGTGGATCGTATTCGTGAATTTATGTTTATAGTGTTACAAAATAAATGCAAACAAATGCCACTCCAAACTATATATATATATATATATATATATATATATATATATATATATATATATACATACAGCTTCAAACGATATGTATATTTCACCAGCTTAATAAGAGTACAGTTTTCACAATAATGTATAATTCTTACAAAATAATACATTTAAACCAGCTGGATACCGTTTCTGTACACACACAATTCTAGTTTGCTTGTTGTTATTATTATTGTTGTTGTTATTATTACTAATAATAATGTATATTGAATTTGTATAACATTGCACAGGGCTGTAAAATATATGTGTTTTTATATTAAAAAAAATACAGAATTTCATACATAGCCACCAGAAACCAATACAAAAGTTGGAAAGCCCTGTCCAAAAGAGCTTACAGTCTGAAAGGAGAAGGAGTTGAGACACTAGGTGTGGGAATGGGCATTATAGTAAGGGAGGGTGGGAGATGTATAGCATAAGGAATTGCATTTAGTAACTAAACTTATGTTTGGATACTTAGTAAAACTGTATCTATTCAGTTTTGCCACAGGAATCTATAGCACAAAAAAAATGCATATAAATATTTGTATCATAATGTAAATGTGTCAAGTTGGGAGCAATGGAAAAGAGCTGAAATTTGATCTCCAATTAGATAATTGTTGGTAGAAGGAGATTTCCGAGACGAGAGTATTGTTGCACATAACAGAGAACACACAAAGGCTGCCTCATAAAAGTGACTAGGAAGGAGGATGGGGCAAACGCTACTGCTTCCAGTTTCCGTTAACCGTGGGAATCAAGTTCTGATACCTTTTATTGGTCAGAGAAAAAAAATCAATTTATAAGCACTGAGCTCCCCCAGCCTGTGAGAAGGTAAAGTAACACCTAGAGCTGTTTTATTGCGGATCAGCTCACATATCAGTCCTACCTGAATGGTGAACGTGTACCTTTCCCCTGTATTAATCATCACCCCCCAATTTTGGATAAATTTCCCCTGGGTAATATGGCAGACTCCCCCATGGCAGCTGAACCCCAAGTTGGTAGTTACCGTGAACAGTGAAAAGCCGCGCGCAACCGAGGACGCGCGTGCGCAATCGTGCGCGACCAAGGACGCGCGTGCGTTGTAGTTCACTTAGCTTAAGACGGTGGTCTCTAGTGAAACTTGTGCCAGAACAGACCCCTGACAAAGGAGCAATAATTCTATGTCTGTTTAGTTATCATAGATGTACAGATATTATGCAGCTTCTATGGAGATTGTATGTATATAGTTATTGTATTTATAGATTATTATTATACAGAGATTCTGTGTGTGTATGGATTGTAAATTCCTCTGGCACAAGGCTGTATTTTCCTTATTGTTCCTATGAACACTGTATAGCGCCGCGCAATGTGCGTGTCATAATTATTACATTAACTATATCCAGGAGGGAGACAGAATGAAGGGAGTGAGATAGGTAACAGCTAATTGCTTAGTGTATATATTACTAAGGAATGGGAAGATGGGGCAGATATTGCGCAGAGAGCTTGCGGGCTGGGGAGACAGACGCACTAGAAGAACTCGGGCTTCATTAAAGAAAAGAAGGGAAAGAGTTTTTTGCTAGAAGGCGCCTATAAGATGTAGTGACAGTGGACGTGTAGCTGCAGCCGGATCTACATTACGAGAAGCTAATGGGTAATGGGTCTGGCAAGGTACCGGCAAAAAGGCAGGAATGTCAGTTGTAGCGGCGAGAGCGCACAAGAAATGCCCACTGACTGCATCACATATAGAGATGTTCAACAGTGACTTCCAGCAATGCAACTTATAGTGGCTAACTGCCGGGGCATTCTGGGAAATGTGGTTCCGACCTGTTTTGGAAATGGAGAGGAGCCCCATGTGATACAGTACAAGTACAATCTGGTGACATCCAGTGGCCGCCAAGGTGTTAATGGGCACTAACATCATTCTAGTTCCCACATAAACTCAAGCACCAATACTGTTTTCACACGCCTATACTGAAACTGCTTTTCAGTGAGTGCTCACTTGGGTCCCCTATACCTCTAGGGCCCGCAGAAGCGCTACCGAGGACACTCGTGCGTAATCGTGCGCAAACAAGGACGCATGTGCGTAATCGTGCGCAACCGAGGACGCGCGTGCGCAACCGAGGACGCATGTGCGTAATCGTGCGCAACCGAGGACGCATGTGCGTAATCGTGCGCAACCGAGGATGCATGTGCGTAATCGTGCGCAACCGAGGACGCGCGTGCGCAACCGAGGACGCACGTGCGTAATCGTGCGCAACCGCGCACAGCCAAGGGCGCGCGTGCGGTCGTGCGCAAAGCACTTTCACCAGCACTTTTCACTGAGGTAACACTTGCCGGACTAGAGGTAGGTTGCATATGAGGTACGTGCCTGGCGCCCCCATGCTTTGCGCCCTAGTCACGCGCCTCTTCTGCCTACCCCTAGTGTCTGTCTCGCCCTATGTACTTCTTATTGGAAAGTTAGTCTCTCTCAGACTGCCAGTATACCGGATCTAGTGGTAATTGGTGCCAGAAAAAGATTTACAGTAGTTTTTGTTGTCCTACACTTAAAATATTTAACTGGAAGTCTGGAACAGTTGGAAATTTGGGTTATGATGGCTGCCCCTCAAAGCCCCCATGCAGACACTTACAGAAGACTGTAACTGCTGCAGTATGTTGTGTTTATTTCTGTTTCTGTTGGGTAGTTATATTTCTTCTTCCATCGGAGAACGTGTCTCTAGCACATCGCAAAGCTTGCATATCGCCTCCTAAACTTATACAGCAATATGCTGCTCCTGCGCAGAAAAAAACGGTTTCATCCCTATTCTACAAGAAATACGCGTAACAAACGTTCTCTTAGTATCACATGCAGCCTGTGTACCTGCAACTCTGTTCATATATGGGACTTTGTAGCCTTCATTTGTTGTAACACTGACACACACACATTATGAAGGAGTTTATAGCGCCACATTTACTGTTCCATCGTGCGAGCGTGTGTGAGCAGGACCGCCATCAGAAATCGAAGGGCCCCATACGACAAAATTTCCTGGGCCCCCTGGGCTGCACCCACCACAAGCCCCACCTACAGGTCCGCCCTCCCCATCCCCACTGGTCCGCCCCCCCACCACACCGTAAAAAAACAAAAAAAATATTGGAGGCTAGGGTTCCCACATGTTAATAAAAAATAAAAAGATATTGGTGGTCAGGGGCCCCCATGAAAAAACATTTGTGGCCAGGGTCCCCCCATTAAAAAATATTGGTGGTTAGGCCCCACACGAGAAAAGAAAAATTGGTGGCCAGCCCCCCCCCCCACATTATGAGAAAATTGGTGGCCAGGGCCCCTTAAACATCCATGCCTTCCCGAAGTCAGCAGCTCTCAGAAAGATGGGGGCCCGGCTAATCAAGTAAGTGTGGTGTGGCAGGGCCCCCCTTACCCTCGGGCCCCCTACAACTCTCCCCCCTGTCCCCCCCTGATGGCTGCCCTGTGTGTGAGTATCAGATTAGCGATGTGGTTATATAAGGTCAGACCTATTAATACATCAGTGCACATTGGGCAAATGTTAAAGCATGAAGAATTACTGGTGTGTATTTAGCCCGTGACATACTCGTGTCTAAATGAGCTAAATGAGAGAAATTTCCATCGGATTCCTGCATTGCACATCCAAAACTGATCTACTGGAGCAGCTGCCAAGGTTGTTAATGAAACATAAATAATAAATGAAAGATAGATGGCAAAAGTACGGGCTACGGAATCTAATTCTTTTTCTCATTATATTACAATTTAGCTTTCTGGAAAACTGGACTTTCCTTTGATGTTTGTGCATAAATGAATAGTATAGCGGGAAATAAAAGCAGAAAGGGAGAGGCGGTTACTGGGGGCAGAGATGTGTCCTGCAGGGGATAATGGGAAGATGTGGCAGATATTGCGCAGAGAGCTTGCGGGCTGGGGAGACAGACGCAGTGGAAGAGCTCGGGCTTCATTGTGGATCCCTTAAAGAAAAGAAGGGAAAGTTTTTTTTTGCTAAAATGCGCCTATAAGATGGGTCTGGCAAGGTACCGGCAAACTGGGCAAAGAAGCAGGAGTGTCAGTTGTAGCGGCGAGAGCGCAAATGAAATGCCCATTGACTGCATCGCATAAACAGATATTTAACAGTGATTTCCAGCAACTTCTAGTGACTGCCGGGGCATTCTGGGAAATGTAGTTCCGACCTGTTTTGGAAATGGAGAGGAGCCCCATGTGATACAGTACAAGCATAATCTGGTGACATTCAGTGGCCGCTAAGGTGTTAAAAGGGCACCAACATCATTCCTAGTTCCCACATAAACCCAAGCACCAATACTGTTTTCACACGCCTGTACTGAAACTGCTTTTCAGTGAGTGCTCAATTGGGTCCCCTACACCTCTAGGGCGCAACAGCGCGCAACCGAGGACGCGCGTACGCAATCATGCGAAACCAAGGACGCACTTGCGCAATCGTGCGCAACGGAGGACTCACGTGCGTAATCGTGCGCAAAGGACTTTTACCAGCAATTTTCACAGGTGACAGGAAACACTTGCCGGGTAGGCTGCATTTGAGGTACGTGCCTGGCGCCCCAAGCTTTGCGCCCTAGTCACGTGCCTCGTATGCCTACCCCTAGTGAATCCTTAATCATTTAGGTGCAGCCAGGTATATTAATCCTCAGCTTCAAACCTGCCTTGTATTTAATTAGGGCTTTATGATATTCACACAGCAAACTACATTCCCATATACGCATCTGGGTATTAAAACACAAACCCCTGTCAGTGCAATCCTATCCCCCTGCTGTTCACACGCCCCTCCTTCTCAACTACAACTCAGGACTGTAGGGAACTTTGGGAGTTGTAGTTCACTTATAAGCGTAAGACTGTGGGCCTCTAGTGAAACATTCATGTGCCAGAACGGCCCCCTGACAAAGGCGCAATGATTCTATGTTGTCTGTTTAGTTATCATAGATGTACAGAGATTATGCATCTTCTATGGAGATTGTATGTATATAGTTATTTTTGTACAGATTATTATTATACAGAGATTCTGTGTGTATAGATTGTAAACTCCTATGGGGACAATGCTGTATTTTCCTTATTGTTCCCATGAAGACTGAATAGCGCTGCGCAATCTGCGTTATAATTATTACATTAACTATATCCAGGAGGGAGACAATGAAGGGAGTGAGAAGAAGGGAACAGCTAATTGCTTAGTGTATATATTACTATGGAATGGGAAGATGGGGCAGATATTGCGCAGAGAGCTTGCGGGCTGGGAGACAGACGCACTGGAAGAACTCGGGTTTCATTGTGGATCCCTTAAAGAAAAGAAGGGAAAGAGTTTTTTTGCTAGAAGGCCTATAAGATGTAGTGACAGGGGACGTGTAGCTGCAGCCGTATCTACATTACTAGAAGCTAATGGGTAATTGGTCTGGCAAGGTACCGGCAAAGAGGCAGGAATGTCAGTTGTAGCGGCGAGAGCGCACAAGAAATGCCCACTGACTGCATCGCATATAGGGATATTCAACAGTGATTTCCAGCAATGCAACTTCTACTGGCTGCACGGGCATTTTGGGAAATGTGGTTCCGACCTGTTTTGGAAATGGAGAAGAGTCCCATGTGAGACGGCGATACAGTACAAGTAGAGCATTTAGTGACATCCAGTGGCGCGCCAAGGTGTTAATGAGCACTAACATCATTCTAGTTCCCACATTAACTCAAGCACCAATACCGTTTTCACACGCCTGTACTGAAACTTCTTTTCAGTGAGTGCTCAATCGGGTCCCCTTTACCTCTAGGGCCCGCAGAACTCTACAGTTTCTCCCCCTTTGCAGTGCGGGTGTGCGCAACCTAGGACGCAAGTGCGTAATAATGCGCACAGCGCGCCTGCGGTCATACGCAAAGCAATTTGACCAGCACTTTTCGGACTAGGGGTAGGCTGTATATGAGGTACGTGCCTGGTGCCCCCAAGCTTTGAGCCCTAGGCACGTGCCTTTTCTGCCTACCCCTAGTTCTTGCCTCCTCGCCCTATGTAGTTCCTTTTATTGGAAAGTTAGTCTCTCTCAGACTGTCAATATACAGGATCTAGTGGTTATTGGTGCCAGAAAAATAAATACTCTAGTTTTTGTTCTCCTACACTTGAAATATTTAGCTTGAACAGTTGGACATTTGGGTTCTGGTGGCTGCCCCTCAAAGCTTTCCATGCAGACACTTACAGAAGACTGGAACTGCTGCAGTATGTTATGTTTATTTCTGTTTCTGTTGTGTAGTTATATTTCTTCTTCCATCAGAGAACGATCTTGCGAAGCTTGCACATCGCCTCCTAAACTTATACAGCAATATGCGGCTCTTGCGCAAAAAAAAAACGGGTTCACCCCTAAAACTTTTACAAGAAAATACGCGTTACATACGTTCTCTTAGTATCACATGCAGCTTGTGTACCTGCAACTCTGTTCATATATGGGACTTTAGTAGCCTTCATTTGTAACACGGATACACATTATGAAGGAGTTTATAGCGCCACATTTACTGTTCCATCGTGAGTATCAGATTAGCGACGTGGTTATATAAGGTCAGACCTATTAATACATCAGCGCACATTGGGCACATGTTAAACGCATGAAGAATTACTGGTGTGTATTTAGCCCGTGACATACTCGTGTCTAAATGAGCAAAATGAGAGACATTTCCATCGGATTCCTGCATTGCACATCCAAAACTGATCTACTGGAGCAACTGCCAAGGTTGTTAATGAAACATAAATAATAAATGAAAGAGAGATGGCAGGGGCGATCCTGGCCCCTCCGCTGCCTGAGGCAGCAGCAGTTGCTGCTGCCCCCCCTCCCCTGGAAATTTGCTCTTAAAGTACCAGGAGCAGCATTTTTGCTGCCCCTGGTACCTAGTGGGGCACTGCTGCCTGAGGCGACAGCCTCAACTTGCCTCATTGGCGAAGCACCCCTGAGAGATGGCAAAAGTACGGGCTACGGAATGTAATTCTTATTCTCATTATATTAATTATAATTTAGCTTTCTGGAAAACTGGACTTTCCTTTGATGTTTGTGAATGAATAGTATAGCGGGAAATAAAAGCAGAAAGAGAGAGGCGGTTACTGGGGGCAGAGATGTGTCCTGCAGGGGATAATGGGAAGATGGGGCAGATATTGCGCAGAGAGCTTGCGGGCTGAGGAGATTCGGGCTTCATTGTGGATCCCATCATTCTAGGTCCGACATAAACCCAATACAATTTGCACACGCCTGTAATCGTACACAACCGAGGACTCGTGTGCGCAATCGCGCGGAGCCATGGGCGTGCTTTGCGGTCGTGTGCAAAAGCCTTTAACACTTGCAGGACTAGGGGTAGGTTGCTTATGATGATGTAGGTGCCTGGCGGCCCCAAGCTTTGCGCCCTAGTCCGTGCCTCCTCTGCCTACCCCTAGATCCCTCCTCGCCCCTGTGTTATCACAGAGCTTGTGTCTCTCCTGCAAGGTCACGTCTCTGGATACAGCCGTGCGCCTTTCAATGGAGAAGGACAAGGGCATGAGATTTGAGACATATGCATTTCCCTGGCAGGATGACCCTCACGGTGTATGTCTGGCTCCTCCTAATGGAGGGGAGAGGTAGAGGAACTTACTAAACTGTTTCTTTAACACAAACTGCTAATGACATCCTGATATATATATTATTTTAGTGGAGCACCCGGGTCAAAGAACAGAATCTGAGTACAACCTCATCATAAACCTACAGTATATGTACCATGTTAACATCACTTGGATTGGCAAAAGTGCACAGCTTCACATGATTAACCAGAAAACAATTTCATCATCATCTCATTTTTTAATATGCCCCATTGAGTGAAAAAAGGGTTAACAGAGCTATTTTTGGGAAGACAAGAGGGAAGATAATTTAATGTTGTGCCACTTGTGAAACCTTCACTTGAAATGTGCAGTTTAAAGTTGCCACTTGTTTTGACAATGTCCTAAAAGGCAACATTCATAAGTAAGAAATATTTAAAGACAAACATCACTTTTATGTTGGAAAAATATATACAAGTCAAGTACTGGTGGCACTGTTCTGGTGGCACCTGATATGTTACACATTGCATATTTATAGGTATAGGGTTTGGTTATTGTGCAGGTAACAAAGGGCCAACGCAATGTACAGTAACTTTCAGCTCTATGCTACATCTGATCCCCCTGGACCTAACTACTGATTGGTGATAGGAAAAAGGTAGTTAAATAAATTTTTTGACTTGGACCAGTAAAGGCATTATTCTGGGGTGTAAGGGGGTGTAAGGGGTGCAGCAGTTATAGCCACAAAGCCTGCATGAATAGAGTTACTGATGACTAAAGGGGTTGTTCACCTTCTAACACTTCAGATGTTTTTTCCCATCTTATGTCTGAAGCAGATGGGGGGGTCGAAGTCTCTGTAACTGTTCTAAATTGATGCATTAATTGATATATTTCCTAACTTTGGCCCTGGCGAGCAGAATCCCTGAGTGACATTAAAAGGTAGCTGTTATATTTGATACAATAGTTGCTAATAAATGACTTGTTCCTTCACTGGCAACAAATACAAATGTAAGTTACAACAACAAAAAAGTTGCTAATATTCCATAGATGCCACTGAAAAACATTAAGCCTTGACAAAGCCAGTATTGCGAAACGCGCGTCGGCGTTCTGAGTCCTTTTTTAACCTTAACTTTTTATATTTAAGTCAATTGGGTTTTCAAAGTAGTGGAGGGGGTGGGGAGGTCTCAAACCTCAACCAGTGCTCGGTTCTTCGCTAATCTATCTGATACTAAAGCTCACAAGAGCCCGCAGATTTGTGGTTTTTTAGGCCTATATAGTTTTCTTCCAGTCTAGGACTAGATTAAAATTTGAGACCACAGTCCCGGGTACTCTGCCTTCTTTGTCTTTGTGGTGTCCCAGGGATAGAAAAAATTAGGTAGTAGATTTGGGACAACTCCACCTCCTCCTCTTTTCCATTTCTGACTTAATTTCTGAACCTGAGCATTGTGTGTTTTTTTAATATTTATCCTAATAATTGCGGTCTCTATTTAATCAATTCTCTCAACTATAATTTATTGCAAAGCACTATTGAGCACTTTTAATTTTATGAATTTTTGATCAGTCTGGATGAAATTACTATTCTTCATTAATTGTTAAGCACTTGCACTTTAAAGTTTTTAACTTAAAGTGATTGGAGGGGGTTACTATTAACTCTTAGACTATAATATATCCTGTTGCAAAAGGGTATATACTATCGTGAAATAGAATTGGTTATAGCTAAGGGTATATCTGTACCAATTTCTCTTAACCCCTCTATATATAATAGAATGAATTGTATCACAATTATTTAATTAATTCGTAATCATTGGATTTTAATCGGTTAAATCATAGCACAAGCACTTTTTTTTTATATTAAAGTAATTAGCAAATTTGTACGCAATAAAGACTATTTGAATTAGGTAGGTTTAAACTACTAGAGACTGCTGAGCGAGTTTGAAGCTAGTGGGGTACTTTTTTCTCTTTTAAGCCACTGAAAAACATATCAACTAATGTAGCAAATTGTAAAAGTTCAAATCTGCTCCTGGATCACTGAGCTGCCAGTCTGACACACCACAGACAGGAACATTAAACTTCAGTTTGGGAAAATTTGTAAGAAATAAAAGATGAAAAGCAATTGAAAAAAAGACTTTTTTTCTGGTGAACATTCTGAAAACAACTGAATTGAAAAAAGTTTTTGGAAAGTGAAAAACCCCTTTAAAATACAATACAAGTCCTTTGTATGGGATCTGAGTTAAAGACACTCATAGTAACTTAGTTTATAGAGCATAACAAACGATGATAAAGTAGCGTTAAGCTCATAGTATCACATTTTTTGCAGAGGAGGGGGAAATAAAATTAAAATGATGTATGTTGTAGACATCAGTATTTGTAGGCAACTTTTGGTTGTAAATTTGAATTTTTGTGTTTTTCTTCTGAAGGTCTCTAGTTTCTCTGGGTCACTGCCTCAAGCAACTGGAAAGAGGGGCCTGGCAATATGAAAACTTTGGCTAATGCCAGGAGGGTTGCTGTGACCTGCCATAGACCATAGATTTATATTGGGCCTATGTGGGATTATTTGGTCTTTATCTGCCTGAAATACCTCAGAAAAGAAAAAAAGAAACTTTTGAAAAGTTTAAATCAGAACTTGATCTAGGTTAATGCATGCACTGGAAGGTCCTCAGAAGATGTTAATGTTTATAAATGTTTGACAATAAATAATAATGGTAGTTTGTACATGCTGCTTGGATTCCAGTGCTGCTATAATCACTAGTAAAGCAGAAACGTTGCTTGGACTGCTCCATCTACAAGACATTAATGGTATATTTTTATATAAATGTACCTTTAAATATAGTCAATCTGGCTCATTGTCTATCTACTGTAGAAGTAGCCCCCAAAATGTGTACACAAAACAATATGATTCATAGAATCAACAGATAAGGAGACTAACAGACAGTGGGGGCCATTTATCATCACCGGACAAATTTGCCCATGGGCAGTAACCCATAGCAACCAATGAAATTGCTCCATTCATTGTTCTGGCAGCTGCTTTAAAAAGCTAATCACTGATTGGTTCCTATGAGTAACTGTCCATGGCCAAATTTGCCCAGTGTTGATAAATGAGCCCTAGTGTTGACTGGGATACCAGGGGCCCACCAGAAAATCTTTGACAATAGGCCCACTCTTTAGCTATTTTTTATCTTCTCCTCGGCCATCCTCTACATTCCCCTTGTCTCTTTTTTTACATACAATAATCTTTTCTTCCATCCAAACAAGGGAAAGTTGTGCTCACCACTATTTTTTAAAATCATTAGGCGGGGGTGCAATGAGGGTGTGACCACAAAATACAAATAGTCAACTACAAGAGTCCTCTGCACTCAACCCATTATCAATATATTTAAGACAGAGACATTTTGTGCATACTGCTACTAAAAAATGCCTTACCCTTTAAACAACACAGGGATTGTTTGTCCATATATTGCAATATATTTAAGCTGGCCAACTACGTCAAAGTCATCCCATATCTGGCCAGTCCTACGCTTAATTTTCATCTTATTCATTAAGAATTCAATTGCTTAATTATACATTTTACAAAGGGACTAGGTTTTACCTGCAACTTACTAGCTGCTTTCAAAGTAAAACTCCCAAACTTGGCTGCAGAGGACCTCTTGTAGTTGACTATATATATATATATATATATATATATATATATATATATATATATATATATATATATATATATATATATATATATATATATAAAAGAAGGTCCAAGGCGGTGCACTCAAAAAACCATAGGTTCAATGCCTGGGTGCTGGTTATAACGATAAACATCTAGAGCAGCAAATACACCACACACTCACAGGTCTTCTATAAACAAAATAATAAACAAAATAATTTTTATTCCAACGTTTTGGAATAAAAAAAATTTTGGTTATAGAAGACCTGTTAGTTCGGTTTATTTGCTGCTTTATATATATATATATATATATATATATATATATATATATATATATATATATATATATATATATATATATATATATATACACACATATATATTCAGTATATAATATATATTACCCAGACCTTAATCCTGCTGTTTCAAGAAAGTTCCCTCAGTCCTGGTGATGTTTTAAAAAGCGAAGTTAGAACATTTTCCATCTACACACAGACTGCTGCTTTATGGCTTTTGAACTCTTACCAGAATTATTCTCTCATAGGAAATGATTGCAAACACTCTCAGCATGTTACGTGCAACATGACACTGCTTCTACTGATTTTAGCTTCCCCATTTACCCAGTCTCATTCAGATGGCAAGGGAAGTAACTTATATTCCTCCTTGTGTACATTCCATGGGATCTTATATAAAGAATAGGTTTAATAAATATTAATTATTTATTATTTGTAAAACTGTATTTTTATCACAGCTGGACATTTTTACACGCATGGCCAAATATATTGTCACTTTCACATTATTTTTGTTTTTTTTTTACTGCACTAGTTGTGTCAGAAACTTGCTGAAAATAAAGCAATTGTAGGCACAAATATATTTCTTTTGGTTGCAATGGAACAGCAAAAATCTAAAAAAAACTTCTACAATGAATGGCTGCTCGCCAAGCTCTGCATACCTTTACATTAACATTCAGTGTAATATAAACAGTGGTATTATAAGGCAACCTATAACTGGCTTCAGGAAGGGATGAAACTACTCTTATATATTCCTTTCTTTAACGTCATTAGGTGATGTAAAATATGGAATAAATTCAGTTACACACCTCTACAAATACTTAGATTAGCACTTTCTAATGGATTTACCTTAAAGCTTTACATTATCACAAAAGACTACCTTAATTCATATGTAAGGACCACAATGGGTCTTTATAAATATGAATATTTTTTTACAGTAACGTTTACAATGCTTTACAGCTTTAAAAGCTCATTTTGGGTTAATGTTTCCTTTAGGTGAAGAAGTGGCAAAAGCACCGCCCCCTCCCTTTCAGTCAAGTGATCACATGGGCAGAGGCTGGGTCACGCTGCCCTCAGTACTATGTAGGACAGTACTTGTAGTTCAGTATTTCCACCCCTGAGCTTGGCAAAAAAATGCAGCAATTCCAGACCCATCTAGTCCTTGCCTGGAACTTCCAAGTGTTGTTTTGTTATTATGTTATTAATTTATAGGGTCTTTGTCATTGCTTGGAAATCTTATCTGATTTTTTTTTCTCATTGACACCTCCTAATTCTGTTCTTTTTTATATATATAATGGTGCTATCCAGCCTCAGTGATCCTGCATCATCTTTTTTTTTTGGGCAATTTAAAGGGATCACCTTTAAGTTTTTATTATGTTATAGAATGGCCAATTCTAAGCAACTTTTCGCTTGGTCTTCATTTTTTAATTTTTAATAGTTTTAATTATTTGGTTTCTTCTACTGACTCTTTCAAGCTTTCAAATGGGAGCCACTGATTCCAGCAACAACAAAAAAAATTATTGTTCTCTGAGGATACAATGTTGTTATTGTTGCTTTTTTTTACTGCTTATATTTCTGTTCAGGCCATTTCCTATAACTATATCAGTGTTGCTAAAGTACTTTGGACCTTAGCAACCAGATAGATGTTGAAATTCCAATCTGAAGAGCTGATAAAAAAAAAGTGGAGTTATTAAAAATAAAACACAATAAAAAAATGAAGACTAATTATTGCATCATAGTAAAAGTGAATGTCCCCTTTAAATATATGAAAATACAAATTATTACTAGAATTTTCTGTTGGGTATTTCTTTTCAGATATCTTTATTTCTCCTTATATATGCGTAGGATCCACAGCACTCTTCTTTGTTCAGGTAAAATGGGCTTCACTGAATCCCTTGGGTTACAATAAAGTCTTAGAATTCTTGCTGTAGCAAGCAGTAGCATGTGAGCAAAACATCACATCATCAATGTACAACGTTTGCATTTGTTCTTGTGCAGCTTATAGAAGCAGGGCCATTGATCGCAAAGGCAAAGACATAGTTTCACATTTTCATATGTAATAAGTAGTATCTTGTGAATAGCAATACTGCACTAACAGCTGTTTCTAGCACCTAGTTAATTGTGCTTCACCTGCAATAAAATAACATTTAAATATGGAAAATATCTCAAGGGTATCACTAAATGCATATTTCTATAAAAATATATCACCTCCACTAAGCCAGCCCATAGCCTTCAATAAGTGTTATGCAGAGAAATGGCGTAAGTGTTAAGAATATCTCAACTATAATTTCTCTCTGGGAGCACAAAGCAGCTTTAAATTTCTAGAAGGCAAAATAGCACATTGCATCAAGGAAAAGAAAGTAAGATTTGAAAAGAATTGGTAGTTTCAAAATCTGCATCCCTATCATGCTTAGGAGCTAAAAGGGGTTCAAATTCAAAAAAAGAATTGTGCAATATTCAGAGAAAAACTTGTGGTGTCAAGTTTACATTTGTGCTCCCTTCAGTAGAAAATGGTTTTATTAAGAACCTGTACACTGTTAATGGACCCTAAAATAACTTTGAAGAAGGTGGGGGAAGTTAACGTCAAGCCATGGATTTTCTCCATCAGGTGGTATCAGTGTTTAAGAAATATAAATACTGCATGATGGATAAAATATTTGTCTGGCATTATCTGTATGGTGCAGTGTTATGCAATTTAACCGTTCACTCTACCTGCTGTCTTCCAGTGGTTTCAGCACAACCAAAACCTTTTTATTGGTAAAAAACACAAACTGCTGCTCTTTTGTGCATAAGAGCAGTTATTTTGATGCTACAGTGCCGCAATATGAATAACAGTATGAATATACATTTTTTTATGTTCCTAGTGATATTAATAAACCAATAGCTACAGTTCTCATGCACAGATTCCAACATGTAGGGATGCATCCAGCTTACAATTTTAGGGTTCGGCCTAATACTAAATCCACTACAATAGGTTCAGTGAATTGAGAACAGAATCTAAACTCTAATTTCCATATGAAAAAACTGTACAGCATTTGAAAAAAAATTACACTTTCATATGTCCCGTAGTCTAAAGGCACATGATATTTACGATTCTGGTTCTGTTCCCGGATCAGACTGAATTTAATCATTAATAAAAGACTAGGATCTGGGCAAATTCTGACAAATATGCAGATAAGTAAGAAAGGAATATAAATAGAAAAATATAAAAGAGCGAAACCTTATCCCTGCGCCTACAATTGGGGTCCACACACAAAACCCTGTGATAGAATTGTCCACACTCTATTGGGAATAGTTACACTTGCTTATGGTATTTACTGAGGTGAAATAATTTAAATTTGAGCTTATACATTAGGTCGGTGTTCCTTGTGGAAGTGGTGGCAAGACACCGACATTACACAAAATGGAAATGTCTTGGATAATTAGGCTGCAATACATAAGGGAGGACATAAATCATCTTTGTTTATTTAAAAGCCAGGCCTTTATATATTGTAATTAGCATGGCCAAGTTTAATAGCTCATATGCTCTTGCTCTAAGTGTTAAATATATAGTGAATAAAGTACCCCCTCTTGTAAAATATAAGGATATTATAAGTTACCGAGGAGTTTCATGACCATATAAAAACACGAGGCCGAAGGCCGAGTGTTTTTATACAGGTCATGGAACTCCGAGGTAACTTATAATATCCTCATATTTTACAACTGGGGGTACTTTATTTATTATAATACACAAATTTCAATGAGTCATGTGACTGAAATGACATCAGAACTCACCGTTTATAACTGATGACATCAGAACTCACCGTTTATAAGGATATAATTTACAAGATATTCATGGCTTTTGTGTATTATATAAATATATTGCTGTTTCAGCCCGGTGCACTGCAGTGAAGTTATGTTTCCAAAATACCTTGAATGTCAAAGTTCTGACTGGCCATTCCAGCTCAGGATCACAGCTGTGTCTCAGCAACTATACTATATCCCTTTGCCAAACTCATTTTTTTTCTACAATAAATTTTTCTTTTCTTTCCATTTTCACCAAATTGTATTTTCTTTGCTTTGCAATGTTTAAAGGTTATGTTTTATTTGTTTTAATAAACATTACAACAAAAAACATACAGTATGGACTGCTATTGGATGATTTACTTTCAAATGTTTCAGCTTATTCAGAGGTTGAATTAGCCATGGAAGTCATTGCAGGTATAAAAAGGATACATTATCAGGTTGCATAGTCATCTCTTGGTTGTGCGCCCGGTCTCATTTCCCACAAAGGTCTCCGTACCTTCTGGAATTTATCTGCTGTCCCTCTCGCTTCAAAAGTGAGCTTTATCTTTGGTATCGAAGGTATGGAAGTTTATGCAGAAGTCCATTGTGGGAGGGGTGGACCCCACCCAGTGCATAATTACACATTTATTAGCATGGAACAGCAGTACTCTAAACCTCAATATTGCATTGGTAGTGGACACTAGGTGTTCTACTACTCCTAGGAGACATACTTGTCCCACAGTACTTGTGGGAATTCCAGGGTTGTTGCTGAAGAAGCCATCACTTGCAACCAGTAGGCGTTTATTACTGGGCAAGTCCAGATCATGTGTAGAAAGTTGACTTCTGGGGTATCACATCTGGGGCAGGTGCCATTGTCCCTCTTACCCATTGCCTAAAGTTTAAGTGGGTTTGTATAGGGTTTGTATAGGGCTGGTGGAACACTTTTCATTCTATCAATCTATCCCTCATTGCTATAAAACTTTTGTACATAGTTTCTGTGGCCTCATCCAGTCATCCTGGGTGAGCTCTGGGATTTTTGTTTTCCATCGTGCCTGAGTTGTATGGAATGGTGTGTGGGGGGGGAACTAGCTCTTTGCTTTACAAAGTTTAGTGTAAAGAGACGGGAGACATTTTAAAGCTGCTGTTAAAAGCAGTGAGTTTCCAGCACAGGCATAGTGAAGCAGCATACGCTTTTAGATGAATACACCAAAAAAGACTGGACACACAGAGGTACTTTGAGATCTTTGTTCCACAATAGACACAGCAGTGAGTACTGCTGGTGGATGTATTGGAGAGCCTGGAGCAAAAAGCTTAGTTAGAAAGAGCAGTTTGTAGGATATCTAGGGTTGTTTAAAGTGGACCTGTCACCTACACATAAAAAAACTGCATAATGAAAGTCCTTTCCAAATTAAATATGGAACCCCCAATTTTTTTTTCATCAAAACATCCATACCTGTTATAAAGGTGTTTAAATATCTAAACTGTCAATCAAATAATACCTGCCCCGCCTCTATGCCCGTGGCATAGAGGCGGGGCAGTCAATTACTTTCACTTTCCATTCAGCACTTCCTACATGTCACTGCTCTCCTCACATTCCCCCTTCCCTCCTCAGGCTCTATAATTGTGTACAGCACTGCACATCGACATTAGGTCCCTCATTCTGGTTCATACACAAGATTTTGGGGTGATACACAATTTCCCTTAATAACCATGTCCACAAAATGGCAGCTGCCTGCTTGCTGTGATTGTATAATTCCAAAACAGGAGGAAACAAAATTTAAATAATAAATACAGTGTAAGTAAAGTTTATTTTGCTCAACTAACATGATAGAAAAGAATTTGAAATTATTTCTTAGGGTGACAGGTCCCCTTTAAAGGAACAGTAACACCAAAAAATTGAAGTGTTTTAAAGTAATGGAAATATAATGTACTGTTGCCCTGCACTGGTAAAACCGATCTGTTTGCTTCAGAAACACTACTATAGTTCATATAAACAAGCTGCTGGGGAGCAATGGTGGAAATTGAAAAATGGCACAGGATAATTAATAGATAAAAGATAACACCATTAGACAGACAGACCTTATTTGCTATCTGATGTGTAACCTGAGCCTTTTCTCCTTTGAATGGCTGCCCCCATTGCTACACAGCATCTTATTTATATAAACAATAGTAGAGTTTCTTAAGCAAACACGCCAGTTTTACCAGTGCAGGGCAACACTGCATTATATTTTCATTACTTTAAAACACTTTTATTTTTTGATGTTACTGTTCCTTTAACAGGTGGTGCTCACCAAGAGTAATGGCTCAGTGAATAGGTATGTGTGACTGCACATGATATTACCTTCTCAGTGTAACAGGTAGAAATAATCACACAGTATTACTTCATTACTTCATTGAAAATAGGATGCATAGAAACATGCTCAGTTATTGCAACTGATTGTGGCATGTGCAGTCCTAAAAGCATGTACCAAAGGGAACAAAAATGGATTTGTCTTTTGGTTTGGAACACTATCACTTCAATGTTATCAGTAGCAGGAACACTAGGAATGTGGTGAATTAGGGTGGTGGCAGAAGGGGAGAGTAATCTCCTCTACTGCGAACGACTAATCTCCCCAAACTGCCTTCCCACCAGCAAGAATACGAATCGCCGGTGGAATCACTTCCGATTTCCGAGGTCGCCCGAAGTTGCCTTCCCGTCTGCCACCACTCTTAAGGGTCTGGCCACACAGGCAGATTCAGGGAGATTAGTTGCGGCGACTTATCTCCCTGATCTGCCTTCCCCTGCCTTCCGCCAGCTAAAATGAAAATCACCTTCATTGCTTCATTTTCCATAGTCGCCCAAAGTTTCCTCGTGAGGCAAATACGGGCGACTTCGGAAAATGAATCGCTCCGAGTGCCTGCCCCCAAGCGATTTTCATTTTAGCCAGCGGAAGGCAGGGGAAGGCAGATCGGGGAGATTAGTCGCCGCGAAGAAGAGGGGGGATTGCCTACCAATTCCCCTGGGCAAATGCCCCTAACTTGTTACTCACCCCTCTGCACAGGTCCTGTCCACTGAGTTCACAGGCGCCATCTTCTCCTGAGCGGTCTTCTTCCTGCTTTGACCAACGTTTTTGGCGCATGCGCAGTAGGAGCATTTACCGGCACGGATCTACTGCGCATGCGCCGAAAGTCACGAGTTAATCGAGGAAGAAGACCACTCGGGAGAAGATGGTGCCTGTGAACTCTGTGGACAGGACTTGCACAGAGGGGTAAGTAACAACTCTATGTTTCCAGACCAGGTCAGCAGCTTATCAGCCTATGTATGTTGCTCCCATATGAGCCTGCACGACCAATATATGGCCGAAAATCAAGCAAATATCCATTGGGTGAGTTTGTTTTTACTGTATGTGGTCTACAGACCCCTTAATATGATCTGTTCATTTGGCTGAGTTCATGGTTGACCAAATCTGGCACAGATCTACAAATCTCTTTTTAGTGTATCACTTTTTTCATGAAAATATGAGTGTCACACTTTGGGGCAAATTCACTATGCGCCGAAGTGCCTAACGCTAGCGTCAATTCGCTATCGTTGGGCATTTTCGTTACTTCACAAATTCACTAACGGACGCTGGCGTAACTTCGCTAGTGTAACTTCGCACCCTTACGCCTGGCGAATTTGCGCAACTGACGTAACTACGCAAATTCACTAACGCGCGCATTGTTCTGAACGCTACCTTTTACGCTAGACTTCCTTCGCCACCTCAGACCAGGCGAACCGCAATAGAGTAGATAGGGATTTCTTCAAAAAAAGTTAAAATTTTTTCTAAGTCCCAAAAAACGCTGGCGTTTTTTCTATATTATGGGTGATAGGCTGAAAAAGATCGAAAAAATTTTTGAGGCTCCCCTCCTTCCCCCCTACATTTCTTAACTCATGGCAACTTAACTATACTGTGGGCACATGTGTAGGGCAAAATAAAGATTTTATTTGATGTTTTGAAGGTTTCCCAGGCATTTGTAGTGCTGCTACAAATTCCTCCATTGAAATTTGTATTGGACACTTTGTGTACTATACCTCCTGAGTCCCTCAGCAGTTGTGGAGTCTGCTGCCTGTGTAGATACTCCTGTTCTTTTAATATCACAATGCTCATGGAGCCCACGTATAGAATATATATATATGTATATATATCCTGCAGATATGATTGTATAATATGGATTTATAGCTCCCCTTTCAGCGGTTCCTGGTTAATATTAGACCACAAGTCCCTATTTTGTGTTAGGGCACAGGGCTCAGAGTAGTAGATGGGAGGTAGTCCGAATTCCAGATTAAATTAGTTTGATTTATTATCCTGTGTACCCCTTTAAGCAATAGCAGGGGGGGGTTACTGCACTGATGTTCTTGTATGCATATTGTGAGATAATGTGGCCTTGAGCATTGGTAATGGAGACTGCAACCCAGAAAGTCTGTTAGTCTGATCTTATATATTTAACTGATTATGCAATCATCAAAGTGACTAACTGGAAAAAACCATTTCATAGAGTATTGCTTTTGGTGTTACACATTTTTAAAAGTGTTGTTCACATTCCTTCATCTTCCTACACTTTTTCACTAGAAATAAAGACTTTCTATGTTGTCTGTGTTGAAAGGCTATAACAAAATGACAGGTAGAGTGGTGCTTTAGCATTCATAATTTGCACCTGGTTTAGCATGTCTATTCATTTGTAAATGAATAAGGCCCATTGGCCCAATTTCAGTACATTTGCCTCCCTTGTATTTAACCTTAAGAAAATGCCCAAACCTTGTACATGTACCCTGGCACCTGTTCTCAGATACTGCTGTTTGTTATCAATCCAAGAGATATGTTAAAAAAACATATCCTGTAACAGGAAATGGGTGCTGTTATGCTGGATCCAAAGTTCAAAATATCAGAGAAAAAGACTTGTAATATAAACAGAGGTAAAACAGGTAGCACCTAGGCGGGAAGTACCTGGCCTCCCTTTATAATTGCAGGTCAGGTGCTTCAAACTCAGATGACATTAAGGACCAAGGCAGATCTCTTATTAACTAAATATAAAGTAGTATCAAGAACTGCATTTTGAATTCGTATAATTTTATTGTAGTTTTAGTCAAATTCCAATAAAATACTAAAAATACTAAAAAAAAATCATTGTCAGAATTAATAATTGGATTGCAAAAAAAAACTAAAACAAGCCCTGAAAATATCTAACCCAGAACAGTTTAAAAGTTTGGGGTTCACATTTAAAATAAATAACTTCTGGTGGGGCCACAGAATTAATAATTTTTAGGGATGCACCGAATCTGCTATTTTGGATTCGGCCAAACCCCCGAATCCTTAGTGAAAGATTCGGCCGAATACTGAACTGAATCCGAATCCTAATTTGCATATGCAAATTAGTGGTGGGAAGGGCTAAATATTTTTTACTTCCTTGTTTTGTGACAAAAAGTCACATGATTTCCCTTCCCACCTCTAATTTGCATATGCAAATTCGATTCAGTTTGGCCGGGAAGAAGGATTCGGCTGAATCTGATCCTGCTGAAAAAGGCCGAATCCTGGCCGAATCCCGAACTGAATCCTGGATTCGGTGCATACCTAATAATTTTATTGCAAAAAAAATTAAAACAAGCCCTGAAAATATCTAACCAAGAACAGTTTAAAATAGGGATGCACCGAATCCGGATCCTAATTTGCATATGCAAATTAGGGGTGGAGAGGGAAATTGTGTGACTTTTTGTGACAAAACAAGGAAGTAAAAAATGTTTTCCCCTTCCCACCCATAATTTGCATATGCAAATTAGGATTTGGATTCGGTTCAGTATTCGGCTGAATCCTTCACGAAGGGTCCACATTTAAAGTCAATATGCATTGTGGAGTATTTTCATCTAAGTTGTTGGTAATCAACTAAAGGGTAACTAAAAGTTTGATAAATGTTAGGGGGTATCAGTTTGTATTTGAGCATAGGGCTATTGTGAAGATCCCCATCTACAGAATCTATATGATGATAGTTGTAGTCACTGATTTTGATTTATGTTATTTGCCTTCTGGTTTTTCCAGCATGTTCTACCGTCCCTGCCTGGTACACTACATATAGGAGAAGCAGGGATATAAGAAAAATATCTGAAAGTTAAGTCCCAGAGCAATAGAAGGAGACCCATGGTCCCTGGTGTAAAATACTGGGCCTCTACTTTCACCCTACATGTATGTCTCCATTACTGTTTCTTTCTCAATACAACAATCCCTTCTATCCACCCATATCTACACCTGCCTGTGGAAACAGTGAATTGAACCTTTTCTGTATTTGGTGAAAGATCTAACTGAATGAATAATTATTAATAAGGAAAGTAATTTTCCCTGAACTATTCCTCCTTGGTTAAATTAACATATTTTTTCTGGGCACAAATACACGTTTTTGCTAGAAGCATGTCTTTAACTTTAATCTAGCCTTTAGATGCCCTTTCAGTGAGACCTTTTCCACACAAACATGAAGAAGCTGTTGCTGATAAGAATGCCCTTAACCTATTCTTTTATAGCCATTATATATGTAAATATGTGACTTAAAATACTAAACTATTTAGAAAGCCTGTAGTCTAAATATGGGTGCAAGTAAAAATTTCCAGGCACTGTGTACTTTTCATTCTCCTGTGCACATAATAGTATTATGCAGGTAAATGGAGTTACTCATTGTTCTTGTTTTCCCAGTGAGTCACAAGAGCTATATAATCAGGAAGAGTCAACCATTTACAGATGGTGTAATTTAAATTACTCTTTGAAGACTCACAGTGACATCCTTTAACAAGCATTACTACTATTGTATGGAACATATTTTGTGGGTACTTTCTCTAATTAGGTGGAGTACAGAGCTTAATTTCTTGTCTTGGTGCCTTCCCACCCCTATTTTTTTCTTTGGTCAGATTTAATATTGTAGGGGCTCATTGTAACAGTTTAATATGGCCCCTCAGGCGACTATATTTGCTTAGAGTCACCAAGAGAAGCAGACAGGTAGTTCTTAGAACTCTTTTGCACAGCTATGCCATCTGCACTGACATACCTGTCACTTATACTGACAGCTCAGAATGTGGGTTCTGCTCCAGGTGGTGTCATGATGCATCTGGGTTGTGTAATTGCACACACAGGACTCTTCTGAACAGATGTCTGAAACCTACAAAAGAAAAATCTTTGCATTGTATTAAAAACCAGATCCATACAGTAGTTCTTAGTTTAAATACTGTACCAGGTAAGTAACACATTTGCCTCCAGGATTTCAATTCCTTATTCCTTAGTAACTACCTTCAATTTGGAACTTTAGTGAAGCTAAAATATCTCAAGAATGACTTTCCTCCTTTCGCTCTGAATTATTTTACAGTTTTTTCAAGGCCCCAAAATTGTACCACAACATACAGTATTTTCTTTACACTAATCGCCTT
Source organism: Xenopus laevis (assembly GCF_017654675.1). NCBI lineage: Eukaryota > Metazoa > Chordata > Amphibia > Anura > Pipidae > Xenopus > Xenopus laevis. Next base: position 34,728,116 of record NC_054382.1, on the reverse strand, counting down.
TTAGATCTTTCAACTGCTGAGTCATTCTTTAAGTTGCTATAGAACGTCATATAATTTCATCTCAGCCCACTGCTTTTCCCTGTACCTTATATACAGTTTTACAGTGTGTGGAGGAAGAGGTGGGAGTAGAGTTTGGCACTAGTGATGGGCGAATTTCTTCTGTTGCACCAAAAAATTTGCAAATCTCCGATGAAATTCGCAAAATGGCAAAAACATTGGGAAAGCCTTCAACAATTTGATGCACATTAAAGTCAATGGGTGCCTTTAATTGTCGCCGGCATCAAAAAAATGGTGACGTCTGCAAAAATTGTTGCTGGCGAATTTTCGTGGAAATTTCACGAATATATTCGCCAGAGGCAAAATGTGGAAATTCGCTGTGAATTTGCGCCTGACGAATAAATTTGCCAATCACTATTTGGCACACCATCTAAGCAAAGATCTGCTTGTTTGCCAACCTTGTCTAAGAAGATGATCTTCACATGATGTGTGAGCAGTAATCAGCATGGCTCTGTGAAGGATAGAAAATTCATATTTGTACACTGTTTTAGAGATGGCCAGTCAAAAAATGGGCCATGGTTAACGGGAAACAGTCCCCAGTTTCAAGGGCACATTAATCAAAAGTACAAAAAGAAAAAGTACCCCGTTACTCATGCTTCTACTTTATTCACGTGACTTTTGAGTTTTATGGAAGTATGATTTCCAGGATACTTTTTCTTTTTGTACTTTTGATTTATGAAGGATAGGTCATGTCAGACACATATGATTGCTTTTTATGATGAGGTAAGTAAGATGCTGGACACGGGGGAGCAGTAGATTTGATCCACTTGGATTTTGCCAAAGCGTTTGATGAAGTGCCCCACGAACAACTGCTTTCTTAACTTTCTTAACTAAGGGCTGTTGGGCTTAATAAGGATGTTTGCACATAGATAGGAAACTGGCTACAGGATAGGGTACAGAGGATGGTTGTCAATGGTACATTCTCTACTTGGAGTAAGATTCTTAGTGGGGTCCCTCAGGGCTCTGTATCGGGCCAATTTGTATGTTCATTAATGACTTAGGGGAGGGTATTGTAAGTAATGTATCAGTGTTTGCAGATGACACAAAACTGTGCAGCCCAATTAATTCTATCCAGGATGCGGCATCCTTGCAACAGGATCTTGACAAACTGGCAATCTGGGCAGCTAAGTGGCAGATGAGATTCAGTGTTGATAAATGTAAAGCCACACACCTGGGAAGTAAAAATATCCAAGCCACTTATACCCTTTACAGTGAGAGCCCTTAAAGGGCATGTAAAGTCTAAAATAGAATAAGGCTAAAAATGCTGTATTTTGTATACTAAATATAAACATGAACTTACTGCACCACAAGCCTAATCAAACAAATAATTTATGCTTTCAAAGTTGGCCCCAGGGGGTCACCATCTTGTAACTTTGTTAAACATCTTTGCAAGACTAAGACTGTGCACATGCTCAGTGTGGTCTGGGCTGCTTAGGGATCTTCATAAACAAAGCTGCTTGAGTTCTGCATGGCTGGGAAGTAAGGCGGGGGCTCCCCATGCTGTTCATAAGTATGACTATTTCCCCGCTCAGCAGTTAGGGACCATCTGACAATTCCTATCCACAGCAGTAAATGAAGGGAGAATTTCACTGCATACAGTCAGGTTTCTTATAAAAACAGTACACATTTTTAAATTAAAGTATATTGGAAATAGGTTTCTTTTTCATGAAAGAAAGTACAAATGGGATTTTATTTTTTTGCCTTTACATGCCCTTTAATGGGACTTCACTAGGCAAATCCATAATGGAAAAGGACCTTGAAGGCTTTGTAGATAATAAACTTGGCTCTAGCAAGCAATGGCAGTAGGCAGCTGCAAGGGCAAATAAGGTCTTGAGCTGTATTAAAAGGGGCATATATTTTCAGGAGGGGGGGGGGTTATTTTTCCACTGTACAAAAACAAAACACTTGTAATGCCCCATCTGAAATATGCCATACAGTTTTGGTCTCCAGTGCTCAGACGGGATATTATTAGAGGGGTCCAGAGAAGGGCAACTAAGCTGATAAAAGGTATGGAAAATAGCCAAGAGAAAAGACTGGCCAAGTTGGGGATGTTCACCCTGGAGAAGAGGCGCTTCATTAGTGATATGATAACGATGTATAAATATATAAGGGGATCATATAATAATCTCTCTGATGCTTTATTTACCAGTAGGTCCTTCCTGCTGACAAATGGGCACCCATTCCGATTAAAAGAGGTATGGCCTAAATATTCCGAAGGGGTTTTTTACAGTGAGAGCTGTGAAAATGTGGAATTCTCTCCCTGAGTCGTACTGGCTGATACATTAGATAGCTTTAAGAAGGGGTCGGATGTTTTTTTTAGCAAGTGAGGTAATTTAGGGTTATGGAAGATAGCTAATAGTACAAGTTGTTCCAGGGACTAGTAAAAATTTTTGCCCCTCTAAGCTAAATTTGAGAGGCTTCAAAATGGGTCTTTTTGCCTTCCTCTGGATCAACTAACAGTTAAGCAGGTTTTATATGGACTTAAAAGGTTGAACTTGACGGACCTGCGTCTTTTTTCAACCAAACTTACTATGTTACTATAGCTAGCAATTGAAGGTGCAATTTGGATCTGACTTAAAATGAGTATGCTCTATGTTGGTGATCCCGGAGAAGAGGACCATCAATCATCAACCCTGCTGTGCTATCCTGCATTTTTAAACAAGGAACAGTAACTGATGCAGTTATGTAGTGTGATTCAGAATTGGGGAAGGTGCTATTTAGGTTCTAGGATTATAAGTATACTTTTGTATTCCTTTTAGTGTATTTTGAGCACAGCTGAATAGTCTTAACTCTCCTGATCAAATTATGAAAAGCTGCACTTTCCCTGCTGCCTCGTTAGTAATGTTAATGTAGCTATATCCCTGATATATTTTTTGGCTCAAGAGGGGTTCTTTTTTTATTTACTTTCTATTTACTTTCCCTTTAACTGACACTACAGGCTTACTATGTTAGATTGCATTCCTTTTCTGTACATATCAGTTGGAAAGCACCTATGCCTGGCAGATATGTTATTATGCTCTCTGACTGAGTAAATGTAATGCATGCCTTGTAAAACCCCATAATTCCCCAGGCAGTTCCACTTAGTCTGTCATTAGAAATACTGTAAATTCTTTGCATAATTTAAAGAAACAAACCTATTCTTATAATTTTCTTTGGTTGGCAGTTCTATACAGGGGTTACAAGTTTTCTCAGTTCTAGTGAATTTGATGTAAGTAATACTACAATCATTTAATTGTTCCCTGTCCATGGTACTGAAGCAAATACTATTGGCATTCATTTTAATCATTGCTAATGTACCACAGTCCTAATGACTCAATGGGCCACATTTAAAAAATAAAAGGTTGCTTGTTTAGTGTGTAAAATGATTATTAGAATTGGTAGTTATTATGCTAGTTATTAGTTATTATATCTGAAATATGAAATAATAATAATATGTAATTCACAGAATATTTAAGTGTAATTATATAGCTGGTACCTACCATTTTAATCCCTGATAAATAATTGATAGATTAATAATTGAACGTACTATGTTTTTCTAATGAATTAGTCAGTAATTCCACATATTTTGAAAATACATATATAAGTGTGGACGTACAGTTCTCAATGCACCATGAAACCAGTAGAATGAGTGCAAATCTTTATCTATCTGTAATTTCATCGGTTACACTGCTGTGCAAAAGGAATAACCCTTGAATTATTCCACATTTTGTTGTGTTACAACCTGGAATTAAAATGGAGTTTATTGGGATTTTATGTCACTGAATCACACAAAACTGTCAATACCAAAGTAAAAAAACTATCATGGTTTTTAGAAATATATTCAAATAAAATAAATAAAAGGTTTGAATGTAATCATTGTTCAGCCAGTTTAATTCTAAATAAGAACTATCACTACCTGTTATCCTCAAATGTCAAATAATAGCTGAATGGGATGCTACTGTATTAAAGTGTCACATAATCTCATTAGAAGTAATCTAGATTTTCGGAAGGCCACAGAGTTTTTCTAGAGAACATATCCAGGCGAATAGCAACAAAAAGACCAATGAAATCAAAACAAGTATGGGACAAAGTACTGCCAAAGTTCAGAGCAATTCAGGCTGGCTTCTAAAAAAGAATTGTGTATGAAAGCACATAATTTTGATGTGTGCACCCCAGTATTTAAAAAGAGCACACAAAAGAAATATATTGCGCACATGATCAAGAAGAAATTAGAGGGAACATTGGTCTGGATCTATCTTGGGTGGGGTTTTTACAAAATGGGTTTAGGGGCTACATCCATGCATGCACATGGCATTTTTTTAGTTGGGGCCTTACGCTGCTTATTGGCAGGGCCCACCATTGAAGAGGCCAAGGTGACCAATGGGCTAATAATGTAGGTCCCCTGAGTGATTACTGATGATGTGGGTCCCATAAGTACTGATAATGGTTCTGCCTAAGCCTGAATGGTAAACACAAAGCCAAAGCAACACTGTCTGGGTAGGTTTCCTATAGATCCTCCACTTTTCTCTCACACTCCAAAAAAAATACAGGCTGGTTAACTGGGTACTGTTGAAAGGGATCTTAGAGTTTTGTGTGAATCTAAATAACACGTGAATATTGAATTTGGCACTATGGAAATGCGGTGGGCTTGGGGTCTGATACATTGCCAAAGGAGGCACGAGGGGCCCCAAAAAAATTGTAAAACGTCCTTATACTATTGTGATTGCGATTTATATTATGTAAATGCAAATTCATGAGTAAATCCATCTTTATTGCTTCATCCAATATTCAGGACACAAATCTGTCTGATCCAACCTACTATGCTGAAATTTTACTAAACCAAACAAAAACCTCCAAGCTTTTAATGACGCCACTCAAAACTTCTGAGGAGAAAATCTTGTTTTATTACAGCTGTTAGAGAAGATGCCATCTTGTTAGTGAAGGTAGTAACACTTCTCCTCCTAACCAGGGAAATAATGGTCTTGCAACATGGCCCTATTAGATATGTGTGCAGTGTGCTATACCTATGACTCATTAATAGGCCCTTGCCCATCTGCAGTTAAGACATCCCTGCTGGAACAATGTTGTAATAGGCAGCACTACAAATCGGACAGTAGTATAGCTAGTGAACATTAATAACTATTTTGTTTGTGTGTGAGGGTCGGTTGTCATGGCTTAAGTGATTCTCTGAGTCATGTTAATATTGAACTGTAGTCCAATTAATTTAAATTACTTTATGGAGGATCCAAAAATGCTTTGCTCAACTATCAGAGTTGAAAAAACCTAGTTGTACCAACCAAATGTGGAAAGGCACTTCTATTGAATTACATAGTAAATTGTTGTTTTGCCTTTTTTTCAACCCCTTGGAATAGCCTAGTAATACTCTATGAAAGGAATATAAGAAGTAATGGATCAGCTACAATATTTTGTCAAGACTTCAAAATCCTCTTTTGAAACAAGGTCTCAACAAATCAAAAAAGAGACAAAAGTTATGTATTCCAATCTTGTTTTTTTTTTTACAAATTCTTTTTCTTTTACAATAACATTACAATAACAACAGAAAGTGCATGCAAAGCAATGTGAGAATTGATACAGGCATTCTAATAAAATATACATTTTAAAAACCAAATATATTAAATTTCTAGTTGTATTCCAATCTTATTCCACCAGTGTCTTAAATTTGGCCAAGATCTGCGCCATAATCTTTATGGGCAAACACATGTTACCAACCAACTCCAATGTGTTGCAGTTTCCAAATGGTAAAAAGTGAAACTTTTGCAATTGTAAACATTTTCACATTTCACCGTCTGGTGATACATTAGTTCCAGACATTATTTTGAATGTAACAACTAATGCAGCAAATGTAATAATTGGACATATAGGGTGACTATACTGCTATCTAAAAACATGAGTTCTAACACTGCTATTAGGGTGAAGAAAGAGAAATCAGGTAAGGCCCAAAACATCCACCACAAAACTGTCCCACAGTGGACTTTTTAAGAGTAGGTGCCCTATAATCAATCAGTAGAAATTCAAGTGCAGGACAAATCCACAGCAGTATTCCTGACTGCAAAATCTTTTATTGGGAATGTACAAAACACAACATGTTTCAGGCTAGGCCCTTTATCAAGTGTCTTGCCCTATAATCACCTTTATTAAGGAACCACATTTCTGGTGAGGAAAAAAAACCCTTACTTTACAGTGGTGTAATCCCCAAAATTTAAGCAGAAAACAAGGTGTTTCCAATATACTGTCCATTTCTGGTATCTGGCAATTTAATAATTCCTCATTAGTCAGCCCAGCTCCCTTATCCCTCACCAATTAGAAAACCCGTGGTTCCTTAAACTTTTTTTTTTTGGGGGGGTCGTTGTCATTTTTTTTAAAAATAATAATACCAGTTATATTTTAAAGAATTATTTTATTGAGAGGTAGGTTATAGGCCAATAACCCATTGTTTCATGGTGGCTCTCTTTGGGCTTAAAGTGAGTTCTCTATCTTAATCCCTAATATGCAATGTAGCTAATTGTATCAGTTTCCAGAGCTTTTATCTGGTTACTGAGCCGACACTATGAAACACCAGAGAGGAAAATGTTTAAACACATATCTTTAAATAAAAAAAAAAGGTCAATAATAAAATAAAAAGGAGCAACTGAAAAAAGAGCTGAATTGAAGAAAATGTTTGGAAGGTTAACTAACCCTTTAAATTGTGTCTGAAAATTCAGAGGCATTAGGTTTGCCTGCTTCATTGAGATAGAAATTAAAGAGCTCCATCCCAGGCAGTATATCAATATGTTTTACAGTTACCTAAAATGAGGAAATATAAAAGGAAAAGCATTAAAAATGGATATTTCCTCTCCCTAGAACAGATGCACTTGTAGCAATATGTGTGATTGTGTGATGTGTTTGTAAAAACAACGACCAACTTCACTAATAAACGGTAAGAGATTGTCTCTGAGCTGTTTCTCTTTACTCAACAGTTTGTTCTTAATATCACTTGGGGAGTAGATTACCTCGAAAAAAATGAAATCATAGGTCTGTCCACCACCAAGCTAAAAACTCAACCCAGGGGCAGGTCAGAGGTGGAATTTTACAGGTAAAATGGGTTTTGTTATGAAGCAGCTCAAACTATCACTACATATACCCTCACGTGTAATGCTTTAAATACATCTGTGCAATTATAGTCTATTTTGGAAAAAAAAAATGTATTTTTTTTTTCTCTGTTTCATTGTAGGGAACCCACAACGCATTTGCCGGGATCTTTCAGTTTAAAAGGCGGCGCTGAGAACCATTACAACAAACTTTAGTATCAGTGGGTGAAAACAAAATTGGGCCTATAATATTAGCTCATTACTGAACCAGTAGAGAAGTCATTTTTGAGAGTACATTATTGTTTTAAAATGTGTAAATATCGGGGTTTTTTTTTAAAAAAAAAAAAAAAACACAGCCCAAGGTCTACTCTACACGGTTTATAGCAGAGTAAAATATTTACCATAATTTGGGGAACTGGGAGATCTATTTCTACCAAATGAAATAGAACGAGGCAAAAATGTAAATGTAACAATCGGAATTCTGGGTTTATTAACCAGCTGGATTTTTTTCATTAAAACTAAATATTTTAAGATAATTATTAGACTTTATATATCATATCAGATTATAACAGACTCCACATGTCTATCCTGTATGGAAGTGGATTCTGTGGATCCAAAGGAAGCAAGATGTTTGTGGGACTGATTTATGTATTTGGACCAGTGTAAGATTGCCTTACAGATACTAATAGCAGCAGGAGATCATTTTTGATAACAATGACTATTCTTTGATTCTGCATAGAGCTAAATTTAGGACTAGTGTGCTCCAATTTTGCCAGAACAATAGAAATGTATATTATATATATTATATCTAATATATATATATATATATATATATATATATATATATATATATATATATATATATATATATATATATATATATATATATATATATATATATATATATATAACCTGCCTCATACACAGGAAAATAAATCTTGCTTCCTATGCCCCCATGTGCCAAGGTCAGTGTTATATGCGTGTCAGCGCTTCCAGGGACAAAGTCTGGCTCTGAAATCCTTTATAACACAACAGACAACAGTCTAAATACTGTAGCGATTTTGTTGCAGGCGTACTGCGTCTGATTAGTGTGCTCTATACAGTAAGCAAAATATAAACGAAATCTATACGTGTAAGTGTGTGTGCGTGTACACACTCGAGTCTACACATATATTAATTTACTAGAGGTAACTTTGTTTCACTATAAATGTGTGTGTGGAGGTGTGTTACAGACGAATTTTTTACAATTTCTATACACATACTGCGTTTATTCCTGTTACTATAAAAATCGTGTTATTGCCAGAGGGGTGTGTGTTGTGTAAATGCACTGCATTCCTAGCTAATTGTGTGTAATGCACATCCATGAATAGAGGCTGAAAGATACATAAGTGCACGTAGTATTGTTACACTGGCGTCGCTGCTCTTGTGCTTTAGTTATTATCGTCATCATTTTTGTTTAGTTGTCATGAGAGTCAGTAGGCTATAACTGTGAAACAGCTGGACCAGCAGAACATAAGATGTGTGTGTGTGTTTTAGTTGTTCCTTGTATCCTCCATTTATTTATTACAACTTCATATCTGGACTCAAAGCAAAGAGCAGCTTGAGATTGATGTAAATATATATATATATATAAAGTAAAGCAAAAAACCGGCACTCACGAAATGGAGGTCAGGCGTGCCTGGGTGCAGTCCAAAGTCGGTAACATCAATTAGAAGTGGTAGAGATCGCACTCACAGGACTTAGTATAGAAAAAGAAAATTTATTGTCCACAATAAATTTTCTTTTTCTATACTAAGTCCTGTGAGTGCGATCTCTACCACTTCTAATATATATATATATATATATATATATATATATATATATATATATATATATATATATATATATATATATATATATATATATATATACATTTATGTAATTGATGTAACTATCTATTTATAAAAAAAAAAAAAAAAAAAATAATATATATATATATATAGATATATATATATATATAGATATATATATATATATATATATATATATATATACAGATATATATCTCAATGCTGGTAGGACCAACACCTCTGCTAATAGAAAAGTGGTGGGTGAAACCAAACAAAACATTCAGCTGCTCTTTGCTTTGAGTCCAGATATATATATATATATATATATTAATCAAGATCTTGATAAAGGTCCCAGAGGTGGATCGAAATGTCGATTAAATAAAAACAGACTCTGAAGAAAAAATCCCTGTGTGCACCAGCACCAGGGTATGTGGCTGAACTACAAGTGTGTGCAGTTGTTCAGTAACCTTGGAATATATATATAAACATAAGTGGATGAGCCAAGGAGCATTAAAACATAAGTCCAAAATATTTAGCTACAGATTTTTTTCTGGTGCACGTGTCTTATAGACAGTATAGTTCACCATAAAGAAAAAAATTTTGATAAAAAAAAATATTTGGAAAGAAAGATTATAGATAATTTTCTATTAGCAGGTAGATGATACTAATGCAAAGAAAAGAAATAGATGAAACAATACAAAACGAATCCATTGAAGTAGTACAATATTCAAAATAAACTTACAATGTATCCATTTGTCTATCTATCTATCTATCTATCTATCTATCTATCCCTATACGTCATCTTTACAGAAATGTAAATTGGAACTTCCTTACAGAACATAGCTCATCCTTATTCTTCTATTATCAAATTAAAGCAAACTTGGTGGAGCACCCATAAACTCATGGAATTTACTGCTAAAGTACAATTAAAATTTTAAAAAAAAGTGGGGAATGGTACTAAAAAGCACAAGAAAACATATGTTTATTAAGCTTAATTAAAAAAATTAAAATAAATATATATATATATATATATATTTATTTATTTATTTATTTAAATTTTTTAATTAAGCTTAATAAACATATGTTTTCTTTTGCTTTTTAGTACCATATATATATATATATATATATATATATATATATATATATATATATATATATATATATATATATATATATATATATAGATTCCCCATTTAAGCAATCAAGCAATCCAGTCAATTATTTTTCCTTTTTTACTTATAGCCATATATATTTTTGGTGCGTGGACATGTATTTTTCCTAAATCTGTTTTGTATGAGTTTTTCAGTGTTTGATATGTATTTTTTATTAAACCAGCTACATGTGTAGTTTTTTTTGTAGCATTTTTTCATCAATACAGAGCTAACGTTGGCGACAACACATGCTCTAGATGTATATGTACCTGTTCAAGTATTTTCTTTATTATTCGGTGTGTGCTTGTTTGTATGTATATGTTGATAGACACACACAAGTATATCAGTTCAGAGTCAATGAGCAGGAAAGGATGTTTGTTTCTATGACCCATAAACCCATATGGACAAAACCCAATAGCGCCTGCCTCATACTTGCCTGAGTGATCAGAGAAGGAAACCTTGGACTTTACTCTGTAGTAAACCAGAATGAATGTCAAAGTTAATGCATTTACCACCGGGATGTCCTTGGTTCCATTGGTTTAAAGTTTAATCCTCACTGTGCGGGTGCTGCTTTGCAGTGATCATGGGGAGACTCCATTGTTTATAGGAATATTATATTATATTCCCTAGTTACTCTGACGCCTTTTTTTATTTATTAAAGGGAGCGACGAATCAGAATGAATAGATTAAAAAATATTGGAGCAAGAATGGAATTTCCATTACAGAGGGGGAAAAGTAATACAGTTTAAAGCACAATCTCTTTAATACCTTTGTTTTATCCTCGAAGACATCTAGCGGATAATTCAGGCAACTGCACCCTTTAACCCCCCTCCTTCCTATCAATTGTACTGTGTAGCCTGTAGTGTGCGAAGAATGTAGAGGTGGATCCGTATAGCCGCACAGGTAATATATAAACTGCCAAATGATAGACTAGCATTGCTAAGCATGTTGTAATGTTTGATCTGAAGAAGGCCCTGATAAGTGGGGGCGAAACGTTAATAATCTGTGATACACCAGTCTGTTAATAAAAAAGCTTTTACATTTTATAAACTAGTGTGCTTAGTCTATCTATAGATAATATGAATCTCCCAGTATTATTCCCACAAGTCTTACCTACCTCAGGCTGAAGGAACTTGTTGTCCAGGCTTCTAGGCTTTCATCTCCCAGGTGCATAATGTGACCTCTTCTGCATGAGACCGAATGCCCAGCCCTGCTGAATGCACCCATGGGTGCCAGGTGTTGTATAGTCACCGATTGGTTGATCCCTCTTGTTACAGTAATTCAGCACAGGCGAAGTGGGGTTGAATGAAAGACCCTGTTCCCAACTTTGACGGTCAAGTACAGAATCTTATCTCCCTGACTGGGACAGGGAAGGCCCCTGATTTCTAGGTAGGCCACCTGCTAACCTCCTCCTTTCCTCTAACAATGGATTTACAAGGATATATTCAAACACAACTCGCAGCTACAAAGTGGGTAGAATAATAGGTGCTCGTCCCAGCCCCAAGTTATAGGATGCAGTCGCACATAATCACCAGAGAAGCTCTTAACAATCCTTTATTGGCATGAACCCACTTCCTGCCAGTCACAGAGAAAAACAGGATTTAGCTGTTACAGAAAGTTGCTTTGCCTTTGGGTCTACAGAAGGAATGAATTAGGAGTGGACTTATCCAAACCTTCAGATTCCCAGATACTTGTACCAAACATACTAATTAAAAAGTTGAAACCAAGATAGATCCTGGTACTCAAGCTTCCAATATACATACAGAGATGTGAGCTAGTGTTTTGGGGGAGCTCAGCCTTCCCCTGAATATGTAGGGGAATTATATTCTCTCCAACACTAGAACCCAGTTCACTAAAAGCGAAAGGGGTTCTCACTTCTGATGATGTCTCTTTAAGGTTCTTATTATTATGAATAATATATTATTATTATTATTATTATTATTATTATTATTATTATTATTATTATTATTATTATTATTATTATTATTATTGTTGTTGTTGTTGTTGTTGTTGTTGTTGCTGTTGTTGTTGTTGTTGTTGTTATTATAATAATAATAATAATAATAATAATAATAATAATAATAATAATAGGAATATATATCTTGGTTCGTCCCGGGGGTTATTGGCAGATTATTTGCTTTATCGTTAAAAGTAGTCCTGCCCACTCTATGAGGCTCATTTATCAACACAGGCAAATCTGCTCCTGTGCAGTTCCTATAGCAACCAGTCAGTTATTTCTTCTTTTTTTATATAGTAGAACCATGAAATAAAACAGTTACATAGGTTACTGCCCAGGTCCAAATTGGCCAAGTATTGTTAAATGATCCTAGCATGTATGGGTGTAAATAATCCATAAAAGAGTACCCAAATATGGTGAAAAAATAGTTTTGTTGAAAGGGATGTATTAATAGTCAATCAACCCCCTCTCCTCACACACAAATAAAAAGACTAAGGGAAATAATAACTTTACTGACAGCAAATGCAATATATGTGTTCTACATTTTGTTTTACACTGATCTGAATATTTGATCATTTAGACGAGTGTGAGTTATAATCGAATCCACAGGAGCTGTTATTTCAGCTCATTCGGAAACATTCCTTCCCCTTAGTTTACTTGGCTACTGTAGGTGCTCATCTGTCCAATGCATGGGCTTTTATATTTGTTTATTGTTATTGTTTATAATAGATTATTTTTAAGGACAGGTTAAATTAAGAAATGCCCTTACTAAGGGGAGAAACAGCCTTTTCAGTGCGGGTAAAATTATCACCACACTTTCTGAAGGTGGCATATGTATATGAGACACATACACGCTAAGCTGCTCCCATTATTATTTCAGGACACAGTCCTGGGGTCGCTAAGCATTTGATATGGGGGGAAACATTTCTCCGCAGAGATTCGTTACAATTATTCTGGGGCAACAGCTCTACAGCCAGAGATAAGGAAGAGCCCGAGAAACCCTGGGGACAGTGCCTGGCACTTGAATAATCTCCCCACTGATGAGCGCACAGTATACTGATTTTAAGTTCAAGAAGTTGTGTCACTGTTCCACGCAAAATATATCTTATGAAGTCACAGGAAGAAAGATTTATTGTGGATGATGTCATCTGGATATTTGTGACGTAATAGCCCTTGAATTTATATAGAATACCTGTGGGTAGCTGCCCTTGGTTTATATAGCCATATTTCATTTTTACAAAGGGAGAATTGTGCATAATAAACGTGTCAGTTAAAGTCGACTGAATTTTTAATATCTATCAATAAATGGCAATATTTAAGCGATTCATTGAAATTGGTGTAGCCCTAAACCAAACAGCGCATACAAAAATACATACAAATATATTTTAGTGATGAGAAGTCAGCACTTTACATGGTGACAAGAATACAGGGTCCCAGACAGGAAGATGAATATTAATAATTAATGATTAATAAAAATAGGCTCTCACTGGGCTTGAGGCTCAGAGAACAAAGGGTTTTGCTATGTTTATTTTAAACGTATTGTCGGTATATGGCATATTAACATTCATATAAAAATACAATTACTGCTGTTTTCATTCACGTTTCTTCTATACCAGACTTACGGATTTAGGGACTCACGATTTTATTACAACAGTACAATTGCCAGCACATGAAGACGCAAGTACAGTGCAAACCAGGATCCTATTAGTCTCAATGAATAATACAATCCTTGTGACAGCTCTGTGCCACATACAGAAATATATAACACTGGTGGGAGCTCCATTAGTCAGGTATAGTGCAGCTATGGTTACACAGCAGTGCTTATGCAGTGTATTTCCAAAATATTGTTAGTACAACATTCTCAGTACTCTCCATATTTACTTTCCATTCAGTTAAGACCGTGTGTATGTACATGTAGTGAATACAAACCTCTGTTTAGGGGCCAGTGTTTATTGTACTGGGCTGTGTGTGTGGATTCCAGAGTAAGCACTGGAGCTGGGCTATATATATATATATATATATATATATATATATATATATATATATATATATATATATATATATATATATATATATATATATATATATATATCATTACCCTTCCCTAAACTCCTTGTTCAGCGTTAGCTCTCCTGTAGTCTGTATTTGGTTTCATCTATTACATGGAATCCTGTGACCCTGACTCTTCCAAGTTTCTGATATCCAGAACCAAATGCTGCCCTATCATTGACCCACCAGGTTTGCATGGGACTCAGGGGAAGGCAGTGCCCAGTTTAGCTCTCTAGAAAGTATCACAGCCAGGTAGCCTGGTACATGTCATGGGCAATAATCCATATTATTCTAAAAAGGCTGAGGCATTCGTGCCAAGGACTGACATCTGGGATCCAGTCATTAGAAGATCAGGTAGCAGGCTTGCCTGAGAGCCTGGAGCTGGGTTTAGCTACCAGCAGGATTGGTTCCTGCCATTGTAACAGATCTGCTGTGCGTGCACTCTGCCTGAGGTTAAACGCCATAACATTGCAGGATTATATGTTCCCTGGAATATCGATCGGAAATAGAGCAGAATGTGGAGCCAACTTGTATATTTGGTGTCACACAGCCTTTATATTTATGAATCCCCCCCCATCACCAGAAGAAGGTTACTTAACTGCCCAAACACTTAATTCACCCACCCATAATTCTTCCTATTTGATTGCTGTTGGTTAAAAAAAGATGCTATGCATGAGATGTATGAGTTGTATGAGCACTGGAACAATTCATTGGCAGCAAATGACCTTCCTATTTAGCATCTTGCATTGATTTCAATTTCTAATAATCCAATAATAAATCCCACAGTCCACTGCTATGCAAAACGTAGGGTGCAAACTGGTGATTCCATATATATACATAGATACTCCCCTATATATTGTCACAGACTTCTATTATCACTTAAAAGCAGGTGCAGTGAAATTGTAGCGTTTTCTCAATTATCGCCTCTTTAATTAAACTACTAACCTAATATATCCACATCACAGCTCTTTTTGTTTCCTCTTTGTTTGTGCACATTCACTTAATGAAATCAATGTCTCCGGCGCAAATATTCATACAGTAAGTGCAAGTAATAAGGATTTCAGTTAGATATAATATGGAAACAATATTGTGCAGCTTTTTCTAGTTATTTCATGTTTATCCCATATTCAGAACACTCCCGGCTTAGGTCTATTTTACGAAAAATTTCCCGAAGCTCATGTATTAGACTTGAGTATTAACTGCAGCAGATACAGACATACACTGTAAATAAAGCCATAAGGAATCACTGGAGTAGGATTTGCACCAAATTAGACTGACTTGCATTATAAAATAATATGTAAATAACTGCAGCTATCCCCTGTGGTTTCAAATAAACATTCAAAAGCATGTTTGCCTGTGTTAAATATTAGCCAGTTATACAGAACTAGTTGTATAGGATTAGTTTGCAGTTGGAACCAGTTGTAATGTATTTTAAAGGTATCCATTCTGATGATGGCAGTGATCATGCAGACATTAATGATGGATTTTCAGTCTTCCACTAAATTTTGTTTGCAACAAGTCCAGCCAGTGTGGTCAGAGGCCAGACATAGGCAGGAGAACTTCCTTACAATCAGCCCCAAATTGCAGTGCTGGGAAGCCTTTGATGAAAGCTGTTTTCCAACACCAGGGCAGGGGAAATGATGTCTGTTAAACTTGAATTTCCAGAGAGTCAGGCTGTTACACCGTCCCTTTAATAGTTAAGGTATAAAGGCTTGGAAAGGGGCCTCAGACAGATAAATGACACGACATTGGAAAGGATTAGGGTAACTGAATGGAGGGCTAAATCGCATGAATGAATGAGTAGTGGGGAGAGAGGGAGGCCGAAGGTGAGTGAATTAGGTGAGATATCATAAGACACAGACTGGAAGCGATAAATGGAGTGAGTTGAATAAATGAAGTGATCTTAGTAGGGACCAAAAACAAAATTATGGATTGGGTAAATGAGTAAATGAACTAACAGGTAATGTGTCCTATGAGACAGAATTCCATTTGGTTAATGAGCTTTTCAGTTCAGTAGTGAACTACAGCATTGACTGTCACAAACAATGAAAACACAAACGAAGAGAAGAAGAGAGGTAGAGTGTGTGCTAGTGAATGAGATGAATGAAAGGGCCTTAGAGAGGAGAGGAAGAGTGATGGAATGGACAAAATACATTCATAAATGAGGGCAGGGAGGAGAGAGAAATGTAAAGGGTATGTGAATTACATTGAGTGCACTGAAAGAAAAAGAGGGATAAAGAAAGAAAGAGAGAGATATGAAACATATGAATGAATGAACGAACTGAACCCATGAGGTACAGAGACAATGGAAGTAAACTAAAGGGCAGTCAAGTGAATAGATGAGAGGAATGGATGCCAGAAGGGGGTGGTGAGGAGAAATATAAAATAGAAGTGCCCTTGCTTATATAGGTATATAGTTCTCTATGTTTTGAGTCTGTGTTTTGGATATGCAGTACGGATTCACATGCATTATAGTGGTTTTACATTAAAAGGAGACTGAAAAAAAATGGAAAATCAAAAGGCAACAAATATATATACTTTACTTACAGTCCCCTCCTCCCTTGATTTCAGTTCTGACAGCTCCAGAAAAGGCATCAGAACCGGTCCTGGAGCAGTGGTAATGTGTGTGTTTGTGTGCTGCTAGTCCTCAGGGAAAGACATATCTGTTAGCTGGGATCTTTAGTCTGGAACTGTGGGGAAGTGTCACACTGTTTAATTACCCTGTGTGCAGACACCATTTGTACAAAGAAACAGCATTTTCCCTTCATTAATGATATTCTTTTATATAACCAGTAACATGAAGCACGAGGATTATGGAAATGTTTGTTGATGGAAGGATATAGTAAACTTGCCCATATAACATGCTATGACGTACCTATGGGTTTTCATTAATTAGCCCCTTAGAAAAATAGGATTTGTTGGGGCTGGTTCTGTTACATTTAAGATAGCTACAAAAGTATGGCTTGTACGCTTAATAACAATAAATTCTGCAAGGGGCCTGGAAACAAACTCAGGAATACAATTTCTTCGGATATTTTTTATGGTGCAGTGGTATTTCTTTTTTAAATATATTTAACTACCATATTAAACGTACATGTTATACTTTGCGTTATTTTTAAAACAGGCATACAAATCCTTTTTTGGCTGGAGAGAAACGCACACATTTTGTGTACCTCCAACTTCATAAATATAATAAAGTCCCCTCTTTTTTCATCTTTATATTCTTTAACAATGCCCCCCCCACACACACACAGACACACACATTCTATAAGTGTGTGTTTGTGTGTGTGTATGTTTGTCGGTGTTTGTTTATGGGATGTTTTGTGTGTTTTATTGAGCAGAACCTTTTTGTAAACAATGTTTCTAATAACAATACAGTCTACTTTGACTATTAAACTGTATTTAGTAAGAGTACTGTTAAAAAAAAAACTGTATTTTGAGGAAAACTATATAATGCAAATGTATTGGAAAGGCAGCTGCAGGAAAATAAAAATATAATATAATTGGTGGAATATAGAAAAATACTAAATCTGTGTAATGTTTACATTCGTTTAAACAGCTGCAGAACACAGTTTGAGAAACCCTTTTGAGGAGCAAAAATGTTTGGAAATTGTCAGACAGAAGACTGTATTTAGATGCTTGCAGATAACTGATATATAATTCCTGCCAATCGCCTCTCACCCCATTCACTTGTCTTGCCTATTGTGCAGACTGCCAGCCCTTACTAAAGACACTCATTAGAACATTCATGTCTCTATCAAACTATATTATAACTGGTCTTTAGAAAAAGGTATTTCCAATTCAGTGAGACACATTCAATCATTTCAAATGTGGCACAGGGAACGATTCGTCTGCTGTGCACTTTACCACGAATTTAAACCTTAGTATTTATAAACATGGGAGAAAATATCGTATTTTAATGAGTACAGTTCTGACAGTAAATGAAGCAACGATCAAAACGTTAAATAAAATAAATACTTAAAAAAAACATGCTGATACAATATTTATAATTCGTGCTAGGCTGAATTATTATTTAATATGCAACATCGATTATAGCGTTAGTTAAGCAGTGGATGCAACTTCTAATAGACAGCTCAGTGGGTTATTAGATTATAACTATCTGTGAACGAAGAAATATATATATATCTGTGTGTGTACGAGTGTCATTGTTTGGTTTGTGTGAGTATATATAAATATGTTTATACATATATTTATATATATATATATATATATATTTATATATATATATATATATATATATATATATATATATATATATATATATCGAATTATCTTATATCTTATATTAAACAGGCAGCTGGAGGAAAAGAATGCATCTTCAAAACATAAATCCGATGGCCAAGAATACACAGTTCTCTCAATCAGTGTTGAAGTGCTTAATTGGCAACCCACAGCTTGGCTAGACTGCAGCTTTTCAACTTGAACTTGGCCTTCCCTCTGGCCACTGCTCAGTGCTGGGGCTGTATTGATAGTCCGCCTGCAAAGCTTCCTACCCTTGCACCAGAACACTACTCTATGCTTCTTTCTCTTTTTATCCCCCATCTTTTTAAATAACTACAATCGAGCAGGGCAAACCGTGTGTTTCAAGGAGATAAATACTGAAATAAGGAAGCATAAATTGCTGACCCAAATGTTATAATTATTAAATGAAACTTGGTGGCTGATCCTAAAAATCATTTAACCAGTAGCACACACACACCTTGCAAAACTAATGTAGAATCACCATAGCTTATAGATGGTTTGATATTTAGTTTTATTGTTTTTTAGTGAATTTGATGGAGACACAATAGGCTGCTGCTTGCTGGTCTGGGAAAGGCAGACGTGCTAAACTTCCTTTTAATAATTATTACTAGAGCACACCTATTGTTTTTATTTGATTCCCTAGAAGCGTAATGTTTGGTTTTGCTTTTCGACAACGTGATTCTTAGAAACGTGTCTATTTATAGTGATATAAAATGCTCACAAAATAAAATTATAGCTAATCTCTGACAGTCGGGGGGAAAAAAGGAAAGAAAAATGAAACTAGCAGTAGACTTGTATTATACAGCAACCCCTTTATCAGTGTGTGTGTGTGTGTGTGTGTGTGTGTGTGTACTTCACTTCAGTCCCATTGCTGTGTGCTACTGACTGTATATGCCTCTTTGTATCAGTGTCTCCATGGCTTTGTCTCAGTACGTGAATATCTTTGCATTTGCCTATGTCTGTACTTTTGGGGGAGTTGCACAGCTGCATTATGGGGAGAAGGAGAATGCATAGGATCACTACAGCGGTCGAAACGTTGATCATGTTTGTAGCTATTATAATATAAAAGCCCCTATCATTTCACTGTGTAAGTATCCAAGCTCCCCTCCCCCACGTCTTCTTCTTCTTCACTCCATAAATTGCTAATCTCTCTTTCAGTCTGTCTCCAAAGCCTTTAAATGCATCTTCTCTCCCAGACAGGATTGCGTGCGACTGAAGCTCTTATTAGGAATGATAAAATTCTACTTGATCGCACATATCTGAAATAAAATCATTTTAGCTAGCTAGAGAAACCCTCTGATGCCCCATAGCCACTGATAGTCTTTGGCAGCCCCCACCTCTATCTCACCCCATAGCCAGTTTTCAGTAAATACGGGGCCCAGCGCGCAGGGTACAGGGACCCTCCCATAGATATTGGGGAAGAAGGAAGGGGGAAATGAATGATCTGCAATTTGCTCTTCTGCGCTCTCTGAGCTGCTTTGCATATCACGTGGCGCGGCGCAGCCAATCGGAGGCGTGAGTGTGAGTGTCTGGCAGCCCCGGTGAGGCTGGGAGGTTTACATTCCCCTCTCTCAGTCTGGGGCTTTTAAAAAAGAGCCGCTGGTCTCAATGCCGGACGGGCTATGACAGCTTCAGTGCTCCTCCATCCGCGCTGGGCCGAGCCGGTGATGTTCCTTTACGACAACAGCCTGGAGGAGATGAACAAGAATATGGATGGCTTCCCAGTGAGCAGCTTTGCAGCCAACCAGTGCAGGAATCTAATAGGGCACCACGCACCCCTGCCCCCCAGCAGCGCCTACCCCAGCAGTGAAGTGCCAGTGTCTGCCATAGCGGAGCCTTCCAAGCAGTGCAACCCCTGCTCCGCCGTGCAGAGCACCCCCAATGGCAGCCTGCCCTATGGATACTTTGGCAGCGGATATTATCCCTGCAGGATGAGCCACCACAACGGCATCAAGTCGTGCTCCCAGCCCTCTTCCTTTGCTGACAAGTACATGGACACCTCGGGCTCCGCGGGGGAGGACTTCCCCTCCAGGCCTAAGGAATTCGCCTTTTACCAAAGTTATCCCCCTGGACCTTACCAGCCTGTGCCCAGCTACCTGGATATGCCCGTGGTTTCTACCATTGGCTCTACAGGGGAGCCCAGGCACGAGCCTTTACTGCCTATGGATGGATACCAAGCGTGGCCCATCACCAATGGCTGGAATGGGCAGGTTTATTGTGCCAAAGATCAGGCCCAGCCAACCCACCTCTGGAAATCGTCTCTGCCGGGTAAAAGCACCTGCCTCTGTCCCTATGCACCCCCACTGTCTGCTGCCATTAGCCTCCTGCTAACTGCTCCCACCACTACTACACTATTCATCACACACACACACAGATCAGATCACACGTTAACAGATTCATTGTTCACCTATATGTAGTGTGCAGATGTATATATATGTGTGTGTGTGTATGTATATATATATATATATATATATATATATATATATATATATATATATATATATATATATATATATATATATATATATAGGTAAATTAGTACACATTGGGAACATTTCCATAGGTTATTTTAAAACCATATTTTTTATTAAGTTTAATTAATTTAATTAAAAAAGCAGGCCAACGTTTCAGTCCACCTCTAGGACCTTTATCAAGGCCGTATATAATTGTTTTGTGTTTAGGGGCACATATATATATATATATATATATATATATATATATATATATATATATATATATATATATATATATATATATATATATATAGTGAATAAAGTACCCCCTATTGTAAAATATAAGGATATTGTAAGTCACCGAGCATTTCCATGACCATATTAAAGCACAGGTCATGGAACTCCGAGGTTACTTCTAATATCCTCATATTTTCCAACAAGGAGTACTTTATTTATTATAATACACAAGTTTTAGTGAGTTATGCGACAAAAAAATGACATCACTTCTCACCATTTATAACTGATGACATCACTAGTCCCCGCTTATTTGCATATATATTTCAAGATATCCATGGCTTTTGTGTATTATATATATATATATATATATATATATATATATATATATATATATATATATATATATATACACTCTACACCGGGTGCCCGCACTCAGACCGGTTTTCATTCGTTTGTGGGTGCAGGGTCAAATTGTAATATAAAATAGTTCAGAAGGATACTGGGAATCAAAAATGTATTTTATTCAAACTTGCTTATCCCATGTATATTTAAAAAAACGAGGGGCAATGTGGTCACAAAGGGGAAATGCGGTCACAACTATATTTAGTAATGTGACACGATCTAGATAGTCTGGCACTTGCATTTTAATCTCTGCTCGAACCCTTTCCAGTAATAAACTCCTAACCTCATAGCTAAATACTACAAATTGTACTTTGCAATGATGTTTAGGAAAACTGTATTTATTCTAGTGGTATTAGCACTATTAGTAGTAGTGTTAGTATTGTGACTTACTAATATCCCTAGTGCTGGTGTCTGGGAATCTGAGATTCTGGCTGAAGTTGGAGTTTGTATTTAGAGCCTACTAAATATACCAAGTTCAAGGCTTGGGGGCAGTAGAATGGCCAGTGATTGTCCTTGTCGTTTGCAGATGTCGTGCATCAGTCAGACAGCAGCTCGTACAGAAGGGGCAGGAAGAAGAGGGTCCCTTACACCAAGGTGCAACTGAAGGAGCTGGAGAGGGAATATGGTACCAATAAATTCATCACCAAGGATAAGAGGAGACGGATATCTGCCACCACCAACCTCTCAGAAAGGCAGGTCACTATCTGGTTCCAGAACAGGAGGGTGAAGGAGAAAAAAGTCATCAATAAACTGAAAAGCACGAGTTAATACTCAGGGTACTGCAGAGTATTCCTCCCCTTGGAACTGAATCATCCTTCACCAGCCCATACAGGCCGAACCCCAAAGCCCTTCACATGGTACAAAAAGGATGATTTGAGGGTACAGGTAAAATCTATTTGCTATGTAATATTTGGGGAAGGCCAAGACTCAAGCAGTGTGATGGAATTTTTTTTTTTTTTTAACTGAAGCGCTTAATTATCGGAATTAATGTAAATCAACCCCCAAAACAGACAGTCGCAAATAGAAATAGTGATTGCAAGACTTTTGCATGTAATCAAGCAGCGATTAAATCGAGAGTGTCAGTCTAAATAATTGCGCGTTGATCCAGAGTGCATGCTGAGTAACTGCTCAGGTAAATTATACATATAACTATCTACATTCTACATACATTTTGATATAATGTGAGTGTCTTGATTGTTCATGTTGTCGTTGTATTATTTTCCGAAGCATTGTACAGCTTTTTTTTCCTCTGTTTAATTTTTTTTTATATATATATATATATATGTTTGGACTGATGGACCTTTTAGATATTATGGAGCGATACAAAACGTAGAAAATACTAGTTTTACCTGCTATGTAATTGTCGTCCGAAGGCAGCCTGGAAAAACTGATTTTAAAAAAAGAACTAAATATTATGAAATATTAATAATCTGTATATTTTATAAAAAAAAAAAAGAATCAGCATGGAAGAAACACCTGCATCTGAGCAAATACTTTGATGAAAACCGGTTATGTTGGGGGGTTTAAGCCCAAATTAATTCTACATTTAAATTTGAGAATGTATTAATATTATTACAATTTGCAATCAGTTTGTTCATTTGATTTCGGCTGCATTAGAAAAAAAAAAAAATAATAGCCGGTGGTTTCCAGCACTTTTAATCTAAATAGATATTTGAACAAAAACACTATTTTCTTGGCTTATTCACTCTAAATATGGTATTTTGTAAATAATAAATTAGAGCACCGTGAACGTGTATTTGTGCACAATTAATTGCTATTTTTTACTAAATGTAGACGGATGTGTTGGTTAAAACAATCCAGTGTTATAAAATGTGAAAGGTATTAACTGTATAATGTGAGGTGCGATGTATGCTAAACCCCCAGAAGTTTTCTTTGGGTACATTATACATAATAAGTACGGTGTGTTTAGTTAGCAGTTAATAAGCATTTGCAGCAATGTAAGCAAAATGTGTCAGTACTACTAATCCAGCATGAACTCCACAGAAAAAAAACGCCCCCATGTGCGATTAGAGATGGAAAACCCCTATCATTAATTCTTTATTGTTAGATCAAACCTGCCTTTCCAGAAAAGCTGTGGCTATTGTTGAAAGGACTGGATTGGAAGGCCTTAAACCTTGACCTTGAGGAAAAGACCCAATTTTTGACCTTGACACTGTCAACTCATGTATAGGGCATGATTTCTATTAATGGAGCAATATCGCCACCTGGTGCTCAAAACTGTTTTTGCAGCCCTGCAAGTATTTCGTGCTCTTAGCTGTCTGCTTTTGTGTAAACGTGTAACATATTCGGTTTTTTTTTTTTTTTCAATTTGCCGCAATGATTGCAAAGTGATTCCTTTTTGACATTGTAAATATAAGTATTGCAGGACTGGTAAATTTATATGTCTACACCACTCAGTTCTTAAATCACGTGTGGCTTATTTTAATTCTAACAGTCGAATATTAGCTTGGAAACCTATCCCAGTCTATTATAGTAATGTCTATTAAAGGCAGTGTTGTCGAATTGTTCTTGTTTCTATGTTTTATATGTCAACCTTTTTCATGCTGATACCTTGTCCTACTGGAAAAAATAACACAACAGTTTATTCTAATTCACTCTACTACGTGTTTGTGTGGCTGCGTATGTGTATATATATATATATATATATATATATATATATATATATATATATATATATATATATATATATATATATATACACACACACACACACACACACACACACACACACATTATTCTCTTCTTTACAGGTATTATATAAGTAGTATAAAAGTAGGGAAAGACCGTATACATACAATAAGCGTAGTCAGGTCTGTGTGTGCGTATATATATATATATATATTGTAATTGCTTTAACGTTCACCTGCAATAAAGGATCTGATGAATATTATATATATATATAAAAGCTGGGATGAGCAATATTCATCAGATCCTTTATTGCAGGTGAACGTTAAAGCAATTACATTATATATATATAATACATGCTTCCATACAAAAAATATTTGAAAGACAGATGCACACTAGGATTTTTAAGAGATTTTAAAAGTATTACTTTTATTTATTACATTTCTAAAATAGATCAGGTCAACGTTCCGGTCTCCATCTTGACAAAGGTCTTAGACGGAGACCGAAACGTTGACCTGATCTATTTTAGAAATGCAATAAATAAAAGTAATTCTTTTTAAATTTCTTAAAAATCCTGGTGTGCATCTGTCTTGCAAATATATATATATATATATATATATATATATATATATATATATATATATATATATATATATATATATATATATATATATATATATATATATATAGATATATATGTTTGCATATATATATATATATATATATATATAGACAAAAACATGTATTACTGCAGAGCACACACATAATAAAAAGAAAAACATCTCTAAATATACATACCTTGTTATAAATAGAACAAAATAGTGACAGTGAGTGCGTAATTTCTATAGCGTTACAAAGAGAAATATCTTAGGACCTTGTTTTAGAATATTTTTCCAGCTTTATGTATGTGTTCATCGTGCCCACGAGATGTTCTGATGGGTTTGTTGGTTGCATTGCTGGTAACTGGGTACATATATCCGCAATGCAATATATACGTCACAGTTTGATATTGGCAAGGTGTCTGGACCTCGTAGTGATGCCATAAATGGAATTAAGGTTGCTGTGTAGTGGAGCTGGAGAATGAAGGCGCTTGTGAGTGGTGTGTGGAGCTGTGATTGTGGCCTAGAGTTCTATGAAGGGGAATGTATATGAAGTATTATATATAGTATATGAGCATGTAACGAGTGCCTTGCTGTGGCGCAGCTCATCTGCCCAATGTAAAAATCCTCTCTGTAACTTCTCCCTTTGAGTGTATTTCTGACGGAGGGAATTGTGGCAGCACATTAATATTTCACCAGATCAGCCCCTAGGACAGCATTAACAGATTACTCTCGGTTCCACTTTATTAGTTATAAGAAGCCACGGTATTAATATAATTACAGACTAAACAACTGCAGCCATTCAGCCTATGCCAACCAGTTCATAAAATCCCCTTTTGAGTGGGCTCGGCCAGAACCGATGTCCCTTGTAGGTGAGCGGGTTAAAGTCCTTGAGTTTGATGTGGTTCTGCGGGGTCGCACTGATCCAGCCATAAGCAGAGCCGGAGTCCTGTACAAAAAGCGAGAGAGCTCGATGGATTCTAATAAAGTGCTTTTGCTGGTGCTGGTGCCAAGCTTTTGCTCCTATTAACACATCCTGCACATGATACTGTCTCCAGGTTGTATGCTTTAGAGGCAACGTAATTAAATCGCACCTACAATATTAATGCACATCATAAACCATTCTAATTAATGCTGACAACTGAAAAGTCTCTGCCCCTTCTATTTTAGCCAGTCTCTTGTATCCGACGGGCCCTATCTCTCGCTCTTTCCTTCCCCCAGTCTCCCCAACGCTCTCTTTCACTTCCTTCTCTACTTTTGTCTCTCTCTCTCTCTCTCTCTCTCTCTCTCTCTCTCCCTCTCTCTCTCTTTTTCTCTCACACATTCTCCTGTGAGTCTCTGAGAGATCACTCTGCCTGTCCCTCCCTATCTCTCACACACACACAAACTTACATTCTCATTAATCTATTGTACCTTGCCAAACCATGACACCAGAAAAAAATTTAATTGGAACACTCTCTCTGTGTCTCTTTTTTCTCTGTCTGTCTGTCTCTATCTATCTATCTATCTATCTATCTATCTATCTATCTATCTATCTATCTATCTATCTATCTATCTATATATCTTTAATTAATGTAAGTATTTATATAAATAAAAATAGAGAGGATGTGTAGGGGTTATAGAGATTCTCTCTCCCTCTCTCTCTCTCTCTCTCTCTCTCTCTCTCTCTCTCTCTCTCTCTCTCTCTCTCTCTCTCTCTCTCTTTGTGTGTGTGTGTGTATTTACATGAATAAAAATAGAGAGTATGTAGGTAACATATTAGACAATTCCCTTATTTAAAGAGATGATTGTGTTTACTTTCTGCAAAAATAAAGTTTAACATTTGTGCAAAAAACATTTTTTTCAAATGGGATGTTAAAGCGTCAAATAATAGGCAAGGTCCTGGGGCTTCATCTGTATTTTATTAAGTAATTAAACGAGAGCATTGCATAACTATTTTTATAGATTTTTTACCTAAAAACCGCCTGAGAATTTAGGTGCTTTTTAGCCAAGTGAACCTCTGCCTGTGCCTCCTAATAAGCGCAGAGAATAGCGCCAATGTGGATGTGTGTACGAGTGCATAAATCTGTCGCTAGCCATATTGTATGATGGTTTTAGTGCATCTAGTGCGCTCAGTGCTGTTTGCAAGTTTTGCAACAGGCCTACAGTCACTTTTGTCACATGTGGGGTCAGAGAACTCAGGCCCAGTCTGCCCAAATGCATTCAATGTTACATTTGCAGTTCGTATTAATCTAAATAGTTACAAGCAATCATAATTTCTCATTTGTTAAACCAAATATCTTGCAAACAGTCTGCTGGAAACACATGCATATAACAGGGGAAAAATATTTACGTTTTGTGTTTTGATCCATGGGATTCTAAAGCGCAATGAAAATTGGCACAAACTAATTAATAGCAAAGTTGTGTATTCAAAAAAAAAACAAAAAACTAAAAGATACAATCGTTATAGTAATGAAAAATGCAATATAAATGTTTGGAAAACCATTTTATTATAATTAGGGCATTATATAATTATTTTATAATAAGGCATCAGCAGAATTTATACCGAGTGTAAAAGAACAGCAATGAGAAACGCCTCAATAGAATATATATCAAATATTTCTTATGTAGCAGCGTAAATACATTGCTTTTTGTGTTCATTTGTATAGCCACTGCAGTCATGTTTTTATTTTGCAAACGAAGAATCTTTCATTTAAGGCGTGTGATATAATTCTGTATTGAAAACGTTCTCTGTTATTTCAGTAACCTTATGGTAGACAGGAGCACACTCACTAGAGGTAGGAATCTGTTAAACAATTAAATTGATTCAAAAAAATGTATGGAGTTTGCAAATCACAACAAAAACGTTTGTGTTTCTAGTGCTCTCCCTTTTGGGTTGGTTTTGGGATGCTGCAGATTAAAGTCTTAAATGGATTAAAATGTTATTTTTGAAAGATGCATGCAAGTTACAGATAGGTGAGGCAGATGCTATACATAAATGCTAAACATGGAAATACTAAATTTGTGGAAACGTTCATGAACATTACATTGAAATCACCATGATTCTCAGAAAATAGATGCATCACTAGTAAGCCTTTGTGTGTGTGGTGAGTGTATATATATATATATATATATATATATATATATATATATATATATATATATATATATAATCCACGAAATAGCCAGCACTCACGAATAAAAGTTAAAGTTGCCTGGGTGCAGTATCAAAAATGTAATACAAAACTAGCACAGAGGATCCGCACTCTCAGGTCTTATATGAATATAAATTTATTTTTGTATGCAAGACTAACGTTTCGGCCTCCTCCGAGGCCTTTCTCAAAGAAAGGCCTCGGAGGAGGCCGAAACGTTAGTCTTGCATACAAAAATAAATTTATATTCATATAAGACCTGAGAGTGCGGATCCTCTGTGCTAGTTTTATATATATATATATATATATATATGTGAGAGACAGACAGTGTGTATAAGTGTGTATATGAGTGTATAAGTGTGAGAGACAACACGCACATACACACAATTATGATCTGTAATGCCATCAATATAATATCATATGAGGGCTATAAATAGCTGGAAGTTTTATAAGAATATGTGGAAGTTGTTGCTCCCAATCATGTATTTTATTGTTAGAGTGGCAAGCAAACACACCAATTACTGATTCTATAGGTGCTGTAAAAGGGAACTGGTTTTGTATTTCAGTGGCTCTGATTGCTGTGCATGCCAGACGGTCTAGACTGCTCTTTTCTACAGCCCTGCAATTGCCTGCAATAATCCCAATGACTTGCACCTGTAAGTGACCATTAGTAAGGACAGGCCAGAAGCAAGTAAACATGTAGGGTACACAAGGAATATTGCAATGTGTCTGAGGAGGAATTTTTGCTAGACACAAGACATAAAATGCTATGTAAGTAATTGGATGTGAGTTGGTTGTACATATATAAATGGGTGTGTAAACTTTATGTTTATTTGCATGTACAGGGTCGTGTTATTTGTACCCATGTTTATATTTTTGTGTTGTATCTACCTTTACTTGTGGGAAATATGTGGAAGTAGTTGTGCGTAATTAGGTGTGCCTGTATGTGTGTGTGTGTGTGGGCATGTTGTTACTCGTGTATATCTATAAATGGAAATAGGTGCTAATCTATTGCAAGTTGTCCTTGTGTGTGTTTGTGTGTATGTGTGTGCATTTGAAGCAGTGTGTGCTTATCTGCTGCATGCTTATGTATATATGATACAAGATATAGAGATGTTCCAATGTGGATTCAAATGGTTCTTATTGTGTGTGCAACTGTGCTTGTTTGGTGTTCTTATATCTGAATGTATCTCTACAACATTGCTTGCAAGTTCGAGTGTGTTTAATTTAGGCTTATAAGGGTGTGCAGAGGAGTTGTTTTTTTATGTATATTGTGAGTGTGCACTATGTGTGTGTGTGCTTATATCTGTATTTGCATGTGAAACCATGTTTTTTTACGCTGGTGTATTTGTAGAAAATCATAAATGTACATTTAGGCTTTAGTTTTGGTTTTCGCATAATTACATTATTTCTGTGTGTTTGCGCTTTTATGAGTATTTATGTGTCCTTGCTTATATTATTGCTTGTGTTTATGGACATGAGCTTTAAATGCAAAATCGTGTGTGTTTACTTTGGCTACATACGTTTTTGTAAGTTCAAGTGAATGTATTTACTAATGACTTTGTGTGGTTATGTGTGCTATGCTATTTAAACATATATATAGATATATTGCTAAATGACTGCAATGTATGTTTTCCCATGCTATTATGTTTGTCATGGTTTCATCTATTATTTTAATGAATATGTACATATTTGTGGGAGTCATTTTGTAGAGCTCATAAAAGAGAACATGCATGTACGTGTGTTTGTGTTCATGTGTGTGCTTTAGTGTTGTATATATGTGTGTGTGTGTGCTTGTGTTGTATCATATTTGTTTACGTAATTTAACTAGCCTTACATTTTTTTGTAATGTATTTCTAGGAAATTAAGTTAAAAAATCGCTAATAAGAGCCTAATAAAAAAAATATCCAATTAAAATGTTTCAAACCAATAAAGGTTTTACTAAGCGAGAGTGCGTAATTGTGCTTGTCATTCCGTGTGACTGTGCTAGTGACACACACTCAAACACACGCACACATACATACACTGCACACAGAAAATATGCTGAAAGAGAAAATGTGGTTTGTGTGCTCAACTACAGCAATAAAATACTGGAAAGGCCCTGGGTTTTTGTTGAGTTGCCATCTGCGTTTTCCATTAAAACTAGTTCGGTGTTTTTCTTCTCTTCATTTAGAACAAGAACCATTATTTTCACAGCTATATCTGAAATGAAAACCCCATAGTAAATAGCGAAATGAGCCTACAGTTCTACTAATTGGGGGTGTGGCTTTTTATGTGCTGAAATCTGTCCATTTACTGTAAACTCGAGGGAATCGGTTTCATTAATTAGTGATACCGTTTTAATCATCTAACAAATGGTTTCAAGTGTTTGCTGCATTAACTAACACGCTCCCTGCATAGAGCGATTTCTTATTTACAGCAAACACGCAAAGAAGCTGCAGAATATAAATAAAAGCATTTTGCTCGTATCCTGTGCAAGTACATGGAGCAAATGTTGATAAATGAAATGGTTAAACAAAAAGAGAAAATAAAAGCGACAGCGATAGATACCAGAGAAGGGCATGCGTAATTCATTCAGTCATGTGAGGCTTGGAGTTGCCATGTAGGATGTGGTTACCGACATGGAAATAAAAAGAGAAGAAAAGAAAACCCAGGGCTGCTGAGTGCAGTGCTAGAGGCAGCGCTAAGTCGCATGGGGGAGGGTGCCGGGAGCCAGGCCGCTGGGCTATAAAATCCTTTGTGTGGCAATCATTGGAAGGTTTCTTTGCTAAGTTCAAATACAAAATCCTCTACAAGCCCCATTCACTGGGTGTAGGAATCGTTTGCAAAGCGAATAACGGGCCCGAGTGGGCACAGTACCAGCTGTTCAATCCTGCAGCGATTTTTGCCCAATTCAGATCCACAAAATCCTCTTCTTATTCTGTTATCCACAATGTCAAAGGTCAGTGCGTGTGTCTGGCAGCAGTGATTGCGCATCCTCTCCCACTGGGAATTAAAACTGGGGCCCGCTTCAAGCAAAGGGGAGAATAACCCCCAGAAATCGGACGAATAGATCATGTGACAGGCAAAAAACAGAACGAAAGTGGTGTCACCTGCGAGTTTCCCGACCGATCACGTGTGACATAAACTGAACCCGCGGGTCAGTCTGTAGCCCCCTAGCTACTCTGGCGCGCCGACCCCAATCACTACCTCAATAGCCCCAATATAAGTGCAACAATTTGTTTTTTTTTACCGGAGGCGGGGCGAGTCCGGGCAGTACTGGCCTTTGTCTTCCAGGCAAGAACTATCTATCTATCTATCTATCTATCTATCTATCTATCTATCTATCTATCTATCTATCTATCTATCATCTATCTATCTATCTATCTATCTATCTATCTATCTATCTATCATCTATCTACCTATCTATCATCTATCTATCTACCTATCTATCTATCTGTCTATCTATCTATCATCTATCAATCTATCATTCTATCTATCTATCTATCTATCTATCTATCTATCTATCTATCTATCTATTATTTATCTATTATCGATCTATCTACCATCTATCTATATCTATCCATCTATCTATCATCTATCCATCCACCCATCATGCATTTCACCATCTATTTCTAGGAATACATCAACCCACCCATTTAAATATATTTATATTATCTATCTCTATCTATCTATCTATCTATCTATCTATCTATCTATCTATCTATCTATCTATCTATCTATCTATCTATCACTCGATCTATAATCCATCTATCTATCTACTATCTATCTATCTATCTATCTATCTATCTATCTATAATCCATCTATCTATCTATAATCTATCTATCAATCATCTATCTATCTATCTATCTATCTATCTATCTATCTATCTATCTATCTATCTATCTATCTATCTATCTATCTATCATCCATCTATCTATCTATAATCTATCTATCTATCAATCATCTATTTATTTATCTATCTATCTATCTATCTATCTATCTATTATCTATCTATCTATCTATCTATCATCTATCTATCTATCTATCTATCTATCTATCTATCTATCTATCTATCTATCTATCTATCTATCTATCTATCATTCTATCTATCTATCTATCTATCTGTCTGTCTGTCTGTCTGTCTGTCTGTCTGTCTGTCTGTCTGTTTGTCTGTCTGTCTGTCTATCTATCTATCCATCTATCTATTATCTATCTATTATCGATCTATCTACCATCTATCTATCTATATCTATCCATCTATCTATCATCTATCCACCCATCATGCATTTCACCATCTATGTCTAGGAATACATCAACCCACCCATTTAAATATATTGATATTTTATCTATCTATCTATTATCTATCTATATATCTGCCTGTCTATCCTCTCTCTCGTTCTCTCTCTATGTATCTACTCGTTTGAGCCATTTTTTTGGTGTGTGTGTATAAGAATGCACAAACACGCATACATCCATAACAGACAGCTACAGCTAATACATGTCTTTTGGAGAGATTATTTTGAAAACAATGAAAATCAAGGTCTCGGCTGCAGTATGTAGGGGCGCATCACAGAATGGTCTGCAAAACATTTTGCAAGAAAGGACAATGTTAAAGGCGCACGCATTTCCCCATCTTACCAAAATAGAGTATTTTATCACACAACTACTGAAAAATACTTAGCAGATCCATCAGTGGATTGGTATGAGGTCCTGTCTGGAAATTGTTGCTTCTCCTTTTGACCAGATACAATAATTTAATTTTGGCACTGGACGCATTTTGAAAAATATAGTAGTAAAGTCACATGCTTCCACCGACCACACTGACTGCACATCAGATGGTTTGTTTCCCAGACATTAGGTGATACAGAGACTCGTATTTGGGGATTGAACTTCAACTTTGCATGAAATTATTTAGCATATTTAAAGATGGGCTGTTGGTCGTTTCCCTTGAACAGAAGTAGTGACGGTGAGAGGCGCTGCTATTGGGCAGTGTGGATAGGAAATTCGGAGGCGAGTGTGTGAGATCTGCACTCAGGGGAGGGAGGGGGTGCTTCCCTCAATGGCGCACAACCCCCATAGTAACGGATCCCAGCAGCACCACAGCAGTAAGTGAAGGCAGAATGCCATAAAACTACCAGCCCTTACTTGCTGCTCATTTGTTTTAAAGGCAAAACATTCCAATTAATCCTTTCTAGATGAGCACACGGTTTGCAGTCTGACACTTTGTGTTTGTGTTGTACAAACCAGGGGTAGAACAGTGGTTTGCGTTTTTACGCAGTGCTTTGAAGTCTTCGGAGCGGGCGCTTCTGAAGCACAATGAGCTAGCTTTGTATGTTATGGGTACTGGCGTTTTAGCTCTGGGGCGGATGTGCATTATTTTATTGCCAAAAGATAGTCACTGTATGACACAAGAGACCCTCCCCTGGATCAGTAAGCGCGGGGTAAATGCTGCTGCCGCTGCGGGCACAAGAGGGCAGTGAATCATCTTGGTTTTGTCATTGGACCACCAGGTATTACAGTGAGAAGGGGGCAATTCTATATAAAAAGGATGCCATGCCAGTAAAAAAAAATCCAGTAATGGCACTGGAAAAGCTGTGCTGTGAAAACCAAGGTGCCCTGGTATGCGTAGAGGTGGAACGCTGGAGATAAATTCCGTCGGCACAGGAGGATCCTGCTAGGGGTATGGGTAACAGCTGTGGGCACAGAGGCATCTTGTTGAGGGCACAGGAAGTTCCTGCTGTAGGGACACATGAGATATTAGTTGTGGGCACAGGAGTATCCTGATGTAGGGGCACAAGAGATAATAGCTGTGGGCACAGGAGAATCCTGATGTAGGGGTACAGGAGATAATAGCTGTGGGCACAGAAGGTTCCTGCTGTTGGGGAACAGGAGATAATAGCTGTGGGCACAGGAGGTATCCTGATGTAGGGGCACAGGAGATAATAGCTGTGGGCACAGGAGGATCCTGATGTAGGGGTACAGGAGATAATAGCTGTGGGCACAGAAGGTTCCTGCTGTTGAGGAACAGGAGATAATAGCTGTGGGCACAGAAGGTTCCTGCTGTAGAGGCAAAGGAAAAAAATAGCTGTTGGCACAGGAGGTTCCTGATGTAGGGGCACAGGAGATAATAGCTGTGGGCACAGGAGGTTCCTGATATAGGGGCAGAGACTCTGATGCCATCCACTGCTTTCCGTTCGGCGCCGGGAGAGCCCAGGGGAAGGCACAATTTCCACAGCAGATTACACGCTCCTATGAAACGACCAAGTGACGATCTGTTTCTTCCCTTGATATGGCTACAAAGAAAAAAAAAAGGGGCCCATACTTGTAGCTTGTCAATTTCCCCGTGTGATCACATGACCAGCACCTCCCTGCTAAGGATGGGGATAGATTTCCACGTCAGCTTACGTCTTCCAATTTCTACTTCACGGATCTGCTTCAAAGAGGCAGCTGCATTAGGGAATGATGTTAAGCTCAGCTAATGCGGACAGCCCGAGGTAGCCTAATGATGGATTTTGATGAGCGAGTTCCTTGCTCCTCTAACATGTATTTGCCAAGTTGCACTTACTACGTTTCGGGTCCTGACTTCTCCAGCCTTCCTTCATTCCTGCCCCAAACCCCTTCTTCTCGTCCCATGACATATTCCTATTCTTCCAACCTGCCCCAGGTCCAACCAGTGCGAGAAGTCACCTTCAGGGAATTTGCCATTGACTCGTCCAGTAAGTGGCACCACAGGAACAATGTGCCCCATTGCTACTCAGCAGAGGAGATCATGCACAGGGACTGCCTGCCTGCCTCCAACACTGCTAGCGTGGGGGAAATATTCGCCAAAAATCCCTCCAATGTCTACCACCCCAATGCCAACGTTTCCTCCAATTTCTATAGCACAGTGGGCAGGAATGGGGTGCTGCCACAAGCCTTTGATCAGTTCTTTGAGACAGCCTATGCCACCACCACGGAAAGTCAAGCCTCGGATTATTCTGTGGATAAGACTTGCGACAAAGTTGCAGCAGTAGCAGCAGCAACTTCAAGTTCGGAGCCGGAGCAGAAGGAGAGGAGAGCAGAGAGCAGCAGCAGGAGGAGCAGCAGCAGCAGTTCCCAGTCATCTTCCGGCAACAATGAGGACAAAGCCAACTGCAGCAGTACGTATGTGTATGAGTGCAGCCCCTGCCTATGAAAGACTCTGCGATCTAGCGCGCCGCTGTTAAATTTTTATATGCTGTTTTATAAGCATATAAGGTTTATGGAGGCCCTTTAGATTTCCCCCAACAAAACTTTCTTCTAAAAGCCCAGATCACGTGTTTAGCGCTGAAATTGGCCGTGAAATACCAGCGACCAATGGAGGCTTTAAAACAATCCTTCCCCCTTTTCCCTTTTAAAACTCAGGGGTCGGTTTTTGTAGAGAATCTAGGAACGAAGAATTTGTGCCAATAAAATGACAGACAAAGAAGCTTTAATAGAACAGGGATCTTGGCATCATCAGTACTTTCTGGGGACATTTTTAGGTTTAGAATCCTTACTGTTGGATGGATGGGGAAACGTTTTAGCATGGAAGGGAAAACAAATACTGGAGTATACTGGTTGCCTAATATCTTCTCTTGTTTACACCACAACAGCATATGGCGCCATGGGAGTGCAATTTAAAGTGGCCAGTAGAGTTTGTGAGTACATGAAACTGGTTCCCATATATTAGTATTGGTGTCACTGTACACAGCTAGAGAAAAGCATGGGGCCCATTATGACTTATAGTATCTGGACAGCAGAGATTTCATTCATGTCTATGTCAATCTATATTGTCTGTCTTCCTATCAATGCCCAAGTACAGTATAGGCCATATTTGCTTCTTAATACAACAGTTATTGCCAAGTTTTTTTTGTGCCCAATATAATCAGATAATTACCCAATATAGAAAGCTTGGAAATTCCAGTTGCTTTAACCCTTTCTCCCCCCCCCCCACTGCAAAACCTTTTTTTAAATGTGTTTGCCTTGCATGCTCCACATTCTGCAATTTTAAAAGCACATTCACTTTGGTTTGTCCCAGCAGGTGGGCAGCGTACGCGCAAAAAAAGATGCCCTTATACCAAATACCAGATTAGAGAGCTGGAAAGGGAGTTCTTCTTTAGCGTCTATATTAACAAAGAAAAGCGCCTGCAGCTCTCACGGATGCTCAACCTGACTGACCGACAAGTCAAGATCTGGTTCCAGAACAGGAGGATGAAAGAGAAGAAAGTTAACAGAGACCGCCTGCAGTACTATTCTGCTAACCCACTGCTATGAGACCAGCTGGGGGTTCAGGACTTTTATTCCCAGTCACCTTGACAAGGTCAAGCCCACAGTTTCACAGATAGAGATATGGTCCAGACAGGGCTTTGGAGTATAACATGTTTCTATGGACTTACCCCAGCCTGGAACTTCCCTTGGCCCTGGTTTTTGATCTACCCAAGTTAATTGCGCACAGTGAAAATGGAAAAAAGAAGGCCCTCAACTTTAGTCTCCTTTCTTCTGGTTATGGTTAAGGTTCTATTGTACACACTTTGGTACACACAGTGGACATTTGTTATTCTGGATCAATACAAACAATGTTCAAGCTATAAGCTCCCTCTCTCTAGTATTTCACTCTACCAAAGAGTCCAGCAAATACAATATTTGGTAGAGCCAACTCATTTCCTTCTAGGGAACAGCTCACTACAGAGGAAGAATTAACTGGTTAATTTAATATCGAATCACCCCAAACTGTTACCCTGCGAATTCATGTTATTTATTGCAAAGAAGCAACCCATCAACATGAAATATGAAGTCTGCACTTTCTTTGCTAATATCAATCCGCCTGGGAGTCACTTGTAGAAATGGAAAGTTTAGGCAGAGACAAGCAAGCATTGCAATCTCCACGAGACAATCAATCAGCATACAGAGAAAGCAATAATAGCTTTAAAAAAAAAGTAACAACTATCTGTTATCTTTTTTTTTTTCATACCAAATTGCAACAAATAGGGCTGGAGTCTGCAGGTTATATTCTAAATTGGAATGAAATCTCTTTGCAATATAGTTGACCTAATGAGAACCAAAGTTATTATATACAATTATAAAAAAAAAATATTTGAAATTATTATATTAGTTAAAGGGATACAAGATCCTATTTGTAATATCTGCGTTTGAATGTATGTATGTTTCATATGAAGTTTTACTAAAGATGTAAATAAATAACATTTGCTATTTGGGCTGATTGACCTTTTACACATCTGGTGAGAACTTGTTTTCTTCTTACTAGTGCAACATTGACTTATTTTCACGTATCTTTCAATTTATATCTTTGATCCCCGCTTCACGTTTGGGAGGGTAAACTTTTTTGGTATCATTCACGGAGGGGTAAACCCAGAATGTCACTATTTCCATACAGAATACGTGTTTGCTGTGTGTATATATAAAGCATGTTTTATGCAGATAAGATGGGATGCATGTATTCGGCAGCGCACAAACTAATAAACAAGTGGGTGCACGTTACATTGTTATGATTCATTGCTGCTTTGAATGTTAGTTCCAGTATAGCACATCCTATTCAGTGGTGCTCCCGCTTAGCACAATTGGTTAATTTGGCTCTGCTGATCCTGCACTTTCTAAAGAAAGAGATTGCACTGACTC
This sequence comes from Xenopus laevis, assembly GCF_017654675.1. Lineage (NCBI taxonomy): Eukaryota > Metazoa > Chordata > Amphibia > Anura > Pipidae > Xenopus > Xenopus laevis. Next base: position 34,690,656 of record NC_054382.1, on the reverse strand, counting down.
GAAAATATTGATTATTGATTGGGAACGCAGTCCTAATGTATTTTTTTTTCCCGCATACAAAGATTTGTCATTTGTATATCCGTTTTTAGGTTGATGGTGCAACAATAAAACGAATACACTGCTAATAGTTTGGTCCGAACTGGGACATTTGTATGTTTGTAGTTTCTTTCTCGTTTCTATCTATCTATCTATCTATCTATCTATCTATCTATCTATCTATCTATCTATCTATCTATCAACTATCGAAATATCTATCATCTATCTATCTATCTATCTATCTATCTATCTATCTATCTATCTATCTATCTATCTATCTATCTATCTATCTATCTATCTATCTATTTCTCTCTCTCTCTCTCTCTCTCTCTCTCTCTCTCTCTCTCTCACTCTCTGTCTATCTAATCTATCTATCTATCTATCTATCTATCTATCTATCTATCTATCTATCTATCTATCTATCTATCTATCTATCTATCATCTATCTATCTATCTTACTAATCACCTCTCTCTACCTATTTGCCTCTGTCTACCTTTTTCTCTCTATCTGTTCATTCAGTCACCTACAAAAACTGAGTTTTTTAAATAAACTTATGCTACCTTTCATCTATCATATATCTAACTTTCTATAAATCCATTAGTCATTGTATTTGTTCATCCATGCCTATAAATACATCAACCTATTTGAATGTGTAATCTGAGTATATCTATCTATCTATCTATCTATCTATCTATCTATCTATCTATCTATCTATCTATCTATCTATCTATCTATCTATCCATATCTATCATCTATCCATCCATCATGCATTTCTCCATCTATGTCTAGGAATACATCAACCCACCCATTTAAATATACATTTATTATTATTATTATTATTATTATTATTATTATTATTATTTATATTTATATTATCAGAAAGAATAAGCATATGTTGACAATTTATCTACAACAGCCATCTGTTGTTTCTTTATACCCATATAGATTTCTGCACTTTTAATTTTTTTTCTTGAGCAAAATATTCAGTGAACTGCGCTCATTTTATCTTCCTTATTGATTCAATAAACCAGAGCCATTGGCTTTGAAAATGTTCTTAGATTTCCTCATATACAATATGATGCCCTATTAGTTTGATTTTCTGGTAATCATCTGACTTTGAACTTCTCAGCTCTGGTCAGACATCCCACATAACCTTCAAAGGAATGAGTAGTAGTATGTAGCCATTCTTTTGTTTACAGTTTTGCTGGTTGTATATATAATGGTTATGCAAGCAATGGCAGACACATCACAGTCTGACGCTATTAAAAAGGCTTTTTATTTTTGTACATTTTTGTATATCCTAGCGAAAGAAAGAATACAGTATAACCATGAGAACTGACATTTCCAAGGGATAACATGTTTTTCTCATGCTTTTAAACAAAAGATCGCCTTTTTTGGGTTAAAAATTAACTGGTTCTCTTAGCAAATGCTAGACCCCAGAGGCCTGGAGCTTATCCGCCAGAGGCTTTGGTCTCCTGACCTAATAAAAGTACATGCTCTGTGTTGCTAAGGCAATTTAGTAATAAAACGTGTCTGTGATTTGCAATTTGCATATTTGGAATGCTGGGCTATAAACTAAGCATGAAGCCGTTCACAGAAATATTTGCTATCCAACAGTTGCCTGACGGACATTCAAGCATCTCTTAGGCTGAAGAACAAAAATTTTGAAATTGTATCATTTACCTAGGAACCCAGTGTCCACAAGATGGCACTGTCCCGATCAATGTCAAAGCCGTGCTGCCAGGAACTTTCCTTATTCCAGAATCTTGGCCTTTGTTGTGCTATAATGAAGGGAGCACCCCTCCAGATATGCCAACTTATTTTGTCTGAAGATAACAGCCTATCAACAACTGATTGAAAAAAATTCTGTGTCTGGAAATGTCACATTTGGTTTGGTTTCAGTGAGACAAAGCCCGAACAAATCGGTATGGATACAAGAATTCATTTTGGTAAGTGAAAAATTGTGCTCAGTATTAGAATTATAGGGGTAATATTCACTTCAGTGTCATATTGTTAATTATAAGAATATATTGCCACTGACCATTACCAACCCATCTGCATTTCTTTTGTTTGATGATTTTTAAATACAGATTTCTTTCCAAAATGGGCTTCAGAAAAGGACAAATGTGCATAATTTGTTTTAGAAGAATTAAGAGAGGTTGGGTGACACAGAGAAGGGGATAGAAAGAGGAAGAGAGGGGACACATATGCTATATTGTAAAAATAGTTGAATTAAATCAATTTATGGTTTCTGTTCCTTTTAACAACTGTCATATGTATACATCATAATAATAATAATAATAATAATATATATATATATATATATATATATATATATATATATATATATATATATATTTCTAGTTAAGTATCCTTATTTATTTATTTTGTTTTTTTAAATGCATGAATGGTGATATCCCTTATATTTGTCGCTCTAATCAAATGGGTAAATCAGGTTATAAAGGAGCAGGTAAATCTAAATAAGCAGAAAAATGTTATCCAGCGTTCAGACATTATATTAGAGGTGGGTTGCTTGATAGTTACATTGTAGCTCCAACATAAATACACACACCATTAAAAAATAAAGAGACCAGTATTAATTGTTCTGTTGTAAAGATGATCCAAGGGAAAGCGTTAATAATTTAAAACTGTTAGCAGATACTGTGCCAAAAATAATATCTGCCACCCCCACTAGAAAGACTAAAAACAAAGTAAGGGTATAATTAATGGCTAATATTAAACTAACAAGACAAAAAAGAATGTTAAATGCTCTCCCAGGCTCCATTGCAGAGAGTTGCTATGAACATGACATCCAACTATAAAGTTTATAAGTTGCTGCTTTAAATTGATAAATACACGGTTTGCAAAACCAAGTATGTGTTTAAATGCACAGTCACTTAGATACATTACATACGCTAAAGTGTGCATGTGTGTATAGACCATTTAAATTGAATTGAAAGGAGCCATGTCCACCCTCCCCCCTTTAAATCCAACTGAGATTAATATTACTGTCTGCCACAATGAATCTCATATACCCACTGTCTGACACAAGAATCTAAGATACCTCAAAACCGCATTTATATAATCGAGAAATGCTGATATCCTGTATGACAAATCAGATTTATGAGGCCACTCTGAAAGTAGAATTTTAGTCAGTCAAAATGCAGATTTCTTAAATCCACACTCTCAGTCTCTTGATCTGTAGATTATTTAGGCATAATATGGTACTGTGTGTATGCTGTTGTGAATTAGTTACCTTGTGTTAAATTGTTGTTAAAATAAATATGTCTTCAAATAATTATTTAAACAGCAAAAATGTAAAATAAAATTAAAACCAGCACAGCACAAAAAAGAATTACTGGCATCTTGTATTTATTATATTACCCTCTAAATCCCCATTGATTCAAATAATGTAATTTAATCTGTGCATTGCTTTGCTAGATGAATTGAAAAAACTAAACATTACAAGCAAATAGTATTTATCTATGGGACAAATAACAAATTAATAAACGTATATCTTTAGCTACTGTAAGATGAGTCAGTTTAACCAAGTGCATTTTATTTCACCAATAAGAAACTCATTTAGAGATTGATAGCTATAAGTATTGTTGAGGAGCAAAATCATAAAGATTGGCATTTGGCACTGATCTTGGCACAAAAGTGTCACATCTGATTGAAAGCACCACCCTGGATCCATTCCAACGGAAAATGAAAGTATTTTGGCAACTCCCTGCATTCCTTGCAGTGTACAGTTGTCAGATTAGAATACTGCAATACACTTAATGTAGCGTCAAATCCTAGGGACACACACACAGGCACAATCTTCATATAATTTATCTCTTTGTAACTGTCTATGAATAAAGATGCCCCTGATATACATGAAACGCACAAGCAATATATATATATATATATATATATATATATATATATATATATATATATATATATATATATATATATATATATATAGTCAGGTGATCCCACTGGTGTCTAATAAAAGGGCAGCCAAGTTTGGGAGTTTTACTTTGAAAGCAGCTAGTAAGTTGCAGGTAAAACTTAGTCCCTTTGTAAAATGTATAATTAAGCAATTGAATTCTTAATGAATCAGATGAAAATTAAGCGTAGGACTGGCCAGATATGGGATGACTTTGACATAGTTGGCCAGCTTAAATATATTGCAATATATGGACAAACAATCCCTGTGTTGTTTAAAGGGTAAGGCATTTTTAGTAGCAGTATGCACAAAATGTCTCTGTCTTAAATATATTGATAATGGGTTGAGTGCAGAGGACCTCTTGTAGTTGACTATATGTATTTTGTGGTCACACCCTCATTGCACCCCCGCCTAATGGTTTTAAAAAATAGTGGTGAGCACAACTTTCCCTTGTTATATATATATATATATATATATATATATATATATATATATATATATATATATATATATATATATATATATATATATATATATATTGTGTGTGTGTGTTGTAGACTGAATGCAGCAGTTGGCTTCCCTTGCTTTCCTTCTTGACTTGCTGGGGTAAAGGCTTTCTTTCACTGTAACCCCATTATTTAATGAAAAGGGATTTAATTCTGTATTTAAAATGTAGTTTGGCACAATGCACCGTTTTCCTTTGGCGGATTGTTCCTCTAAACCCCAAACTGACCATTTATCGTTTATAGTTAAGATTTAAATGTCCTGTATTAGTTTTACTTGAGTGAGTTTGATGATACTAGTTTACTGTTTGCCTTGGCCTTGTTGCTGATTAAAGAAAGAATAGATCATGCACACCACTGAGCTATTAAACCTCATGATCTACACGTGTGCCTGCCTATAAAAGGCATCAGTATTCTTTGTATAAACACATCTGCAGGACTTCTCTGCGCCATATCCCATAGTTGCTAAGTGCTGAAGTATCATTTTCTTTTCTAATGAAGCTATGCATACACAAATTGCAGAATTGCACAAATATAGAAAACAGACGAAAACAAATAAAAATGTATTGCTATTTTAGATATTAAAAAAAACACAACGACTCTTTCAACTGTAGTGGCATTTCTGGTATTTCACTAGGTACATAATCTGATCACACACAATTTGCTCTGAAATATTACTCCTTGGTAATGGGATAAAACTACATTCTCTGGGTTCCTTTGTGAAAACAATGGGGCCTTGTGACTGCTTCTGATGCAGAATGCTTTAGCCTAGAATTGAAGAATAAAACTTAAAAGAGGTGCAGCAGCCAAGGTCAAACCAATATATATATATATATATATATATATATATATACACACACACACACAAATATATGCATGCATGTATTAATATAATTTTCACTTCACCGTCCATGCTCTGGAAACTGTTCCAAATATGGTATTAATTATACTAGGGCGGTGTTCTATAAAAGGCCAAAAATGGATTGGCTCTCTGCTTTTACAGTACAGGTTAAAAATTCAGTTTATATATAAAAAAAAAAAAAAAAACAAGAAAAAAAGCCAAGATGTGATTCTGGGAATTAAATTACTCGTGAAAGAAAAAAAACAATTCTATATAAATGAAAAGATTTGCCTTAGAAATCTGTGTTGCTTGTTGCTGTAGAACAGAAATGGATGATTTTACAAGTTTAATAAGGCAGGAGGGGGTAGGGCTCACAATGCTTTTACTGGGGTGCTGAAGTGGGGAATAACTCTTCTAGCCTGCAACGTCCAGTTGAGCCACAACCTTAGAGAGGCCTCAAGCTGCTCATTCTTACAGAAACATCTGAACTCGGTTCATTCTATAGGTTTCATGAGCCCTTCCCAGAAGGAAAGTCAGAAGTGGAGCTAGTAGCTCAGTTTAAAAAGCAGATATTTCCCTGGCTTTACAAAGGCAGACTAGCATTCTCTTGTCTTCTACAGATCGTCTGAAAGCCAAGGGTAATGCTTTGGGGATGCGTGACTATTTAATCGCTGTACTGTCTGCTGACTGGATCTACTACTCAACACTTTTCATCTCTGTATTTTATTTATTTATTTATTTTGCATTGCTCGCCAGACTGCGGCTTATAGGGTGCACTCATTTCTTCTATTTATTCTCTGATCCGCGTGCTCTGCCTGGTGCAACAAAGGAAATCAGTTTGGAATCCTCTAAACGCGAAGAGCTTGCAACTAGCGGCTATAAACTGCATCTAAATTGCTCATATTTCGCCTAACAGAAGAATGTAACATCATAATTACTTTAAAGCCATAGGAACAAAGTGGGTTATATAGCAGGATACTAGAGAGCCATAAACATGAAACGACAAATGACTGTGTTAGTGGTGCCTATTAACAGCTTTAAAGCCTTCCTGTTGTTGAATTAGACCGGGCATGTATAGACCAAAAGAACTACCAACTTAAACTGTATGTGCAAGAGAATAAATTGCCCTTTCTGGCTAGGATAGGTGCCTATTGTTCTTGCGTTTTGAAACTATTTTAAGGGCAATAATAAAAAAAAAATCCTAAAGCAGCAAATCCAGGCCAGCTTCTGGTGTATAAAGCCTACCTGAATAATTCACAAGCCTATGTGCAAGTCATTCAGGTCCATTTCCTTTAGCACTGATATTTATATTGAAGCACCTGGAAGGAAGCTAAACATTGGCCTTTTCATTTTGATAATAAATAGGTTCCAATGGTTTTATTTTGTCTCTAAGGCAGAGCAGTTTTTATGACATTAATATATATATGTATATATATGTGTGTATGTATATGTGTATATATATACCTCTATCTATCTATCTATCTATCTATCTATCTATCTATTATCTATCTATCTATCTATCATCTATCTATTATCTATATATTATCTATATATATATATATATGTATATATGTTCACAGAAATGGCAAAAAATGAGCTGTTAAGGCAATATGGTTTGCAATGATCTGTATATAGATGCTGATACATAGGTACATATATATATATATATATATATATATATATATATATATATATATATATATATATATATATATATATATAGAGGCACACTCACATATGTATATATAGAGAGACACATATATGATATTGAGGTCGAGCTGAGATGCACCTTTGCATACGAAACCGGACTGGGAGGGGTCGCTGCGAGCTGAGGGCTTCTATTGGCTGCGTGCATTTGCAGTGGTGCAGGGGTATCTCTAATCATATTCAGCATGTTTTGCACAAGAAATGTCAGCCAGAAAGGAATATCTTCTCTCTTCGCCAAATTATCCCACCATAATGTCCTGCTCCGAGAGTCCGGCGGCCAATTCTTTCCTGGTGGATTCGTTGATGAGTGGAGGCAGAGGAGAGCCGGGGGGCTATTACCAGGGCAGTGGGGGTTATCTACCCCAGGCTTCAGAGGTGTCATATGGACTGCAAAGCTGTGGACTTTTCCCAGTGCTGGGCAAACGGAATGAAGGTATCCCCCCCAATAACCCAGCACCCCCTACATCTCAGGGCTATGGGCAGGGCATTGAAGTGTGGCTAGAAGCCCCCAGGTCTTGTCGCGTGGGGCAGTCAGAGAGCCAAGCGCCCACCCCCTGCTCCTTTACCCAGAACATTAAAGAGGAGACCTCCTATTGCTTGTATGATTCAGACAAATGTCCGAAAGGCTCGACTGCAACAGAGCTGTCCGGCTTCCCAAGGGTTAACTCTGAGCCCAGCCCTGAGCCAAATGTGAGTTCTGTCCCAGTACCGGGCTACTTCCGCTTGTCCCAGGCTTATGGCTCTTCCAAAGGCTATGGGACTACTGCTTCCCAGTTTCCAGTACGTTTCGACGCGCCTGCGTCTTTGTCCTCTGTGCCTACAGAAAACGCCAGGAAAGAGAGCGTGGAATCGCCAGTTAGCAAGTTACCCGCCGGCTCCCAGCAGAGAAGGGAAGAGGAGATTCTCAGTTCATCTTCTGCTGCAGAAGAATCATCCCCGGCTCCCTCTGACAGCAGCAAACACTCTCCTGGCAAAGAGCTTGTAGGTGAGCACTGCAAATCCATACTGAAAATGAAATGCCTGCTGCCCAAGGAAAGGGGATTTCACAACCCCATCATACAGGAAAACCTCCTTTTTTTTACTATCATCCTTTGAACTATTTAATAATTGGGCGTGAGTGTGTCATAAAAATCATGTCTGTCCTAAACTTCACACCACATGCCTCAGAGAGTGTCTGTGCTCAGTCACAAGGGAAGATCCCACTGTTGTAAAACAGTCTGTCCAGCCAAAGGGAGCACCCACAGCCCCTCATGTGTAAATGTGCAGGGAGGGGTGAGGGGATAAATATCTACATAGTTTATTTCCCACATGAGCCCACATCTGTGGCTTATGGCAAATGCCAGAGGGGCTGCTATAAAATTCAATAGAAAGTCACTATTTAGTGGGCTGGTGGGGGCTGTTTGATTCTTATTGTATTTGGAATGGCAGGGCCTATTTAGACTCTCAGCCCAGACCTGCATGGGCCCCAAGCGTATATATATTTATATTTATATATAGTATTCTGCAGGATCTCTGCTCCCCGTGTTACTGAAATGAATATCATGAAGCGGGATACAATGGACACACCGTGAGTCAGAAGGAAAGATACCCGAGCATCCTTGTGCCCTTACAATACCCTGAGTGTGCCATATAAATATAACTCATATGCAACATGCCCCCTAGCTCACCCCAAGTAAGTAACCCAGAGTTCATGTGCTGGAAGTTAGTGTTAATAGGCCACTGGATAGACTGGTCACATACATGTTTCTACTACTGCATGATTTAAAATTGAATATCTATCTCTCTATCTATCTATCAGCGGTTTATCTATCTATTATGTCTCTCTCTCTCTCTCTCTCTCTCTCTCTCTCTCTCTCTCTCTCTCTCTATATAGATATATCATCTATCTATATATTTATTATCTAACTATCATCTCTCTCTCTCTCTCTCTCTCTCTCTCTCTCTCTCTCTCTCTCTCTCTCTCTCTCTATATATAATCTACATATCTGTTATCTATCTGTCTACCTATCTATCTGTCTGTCTATCTATCTATCTATCTATCTATCTATCTATCTATCTATCTATCTATCTATATATCTATCATATATATCTATAATCTATCTATCTGTCATCTATATATCTATTATCTATTTATCATCTATCTATATACTATCTATCTATCTATCTATCTATCTATCTATCTATCTATCTATCTATCTATCTATCTATCTATCTATCTATCTATTTATCTATCTAACATTATATATACATATATAAGACAAATCAGCGTTCTTGCTTAGCTCAGGGATTTAAAGATATACAGTAAAGTGGTGGTGCTGATGATTAAATACCTATAATTACACGTGTGTGTGTGATCGGATAGATCGATGGATACAGGGTCGGTGGTCGGGGCCTTAGCACATAGGTAGGTTGATAACCTTTAATAACTCAGGGCAAGATGGAAAGCCAAAATCCCAAAGCGATGATGATATAGCGTATATGTAGTTATAGTAAGAATAACAGATTTCCTCCTTTATCCAAGGAAACGCTAAAGGTGAGAATGCAGCGAACTGGCTGACAGCAAAGAGTGGGCGGAAGAAGCGGTGCCCTTATACCAAACACCAGACACTGGAGCTGGAGAAAGAATTCCTGTTCAACATGTACCTGACTCGCGAGCGGCGCCTAGAGATCAGCCGGAGCGTGCACCTTTCTGACAGACAAGTGAAAATCTGGTTCCAGAACCGCAGGATGAAACTCAAGAAGATGAACCGAGAGCACAGAATCCGCGAGCTCACAGCCAACTTCAACTTTTCCTGATGCCTCCCCTCCAGCACCCTCCCTCCCTCAGGACTCCCAGTGCCAGTACTGTTTGGCTTCCATCATCCCCTCCACCTGTGCGGAGTCACACGTTTTCTACATTGTCAGTACTGTGTCCATAATCCCACCCGTACCTTTTCTAAGCGACCCACCGTTGCGCACTGACCGTTTCATTTTTTTGTTTCCTACAACTACAATTATTTTAAGACAGACGTTCGCAGAGGTTAAAGTTATATTGTTTCTATTTTTTAAGCCTTTTTTAGGTTTGATCAAGCATTTTCCTATTTTTTTTAATTTTTATTTTTTGTAAAAGGTATTTAAGCCGAATGTTAAAACGTGCAGTTTGACCACACAATATTGGGTTGAATGAAATACGCAATATTTGCCCAGGGAAAAAAAAACCAAAACGTTTTCTTTTAATTATTATTATTCTTTAAAGGAGAACAAACACCGCAAGGGACTATACTTTATACTTGTACATTATTAGATTATTCCTTGAGCGGGTGATGTGTTTCCAGGTGACCTTCTGTAGCACAAGAGAAGCAAGTTACACATAATGGTTTTTTTTTCTATGCTTTCAATTTTTATTTTTATTTAAAATGACAGGGGCTGGAATTAAAATACAAGATATTCGCATTCCTAAAATACTGTGAATTTACCTGCTGTTTTTTATTTTTTATTTTACTTACATTAAAAAATAAGAACTTTATAGATTCAAATATGTGTAAATGTTTATAAATATTAAAAGGAAAGAGAAAAAAAAGCCATTCCTCGTTGGGTCAAAGTATTAATGTTAGTTCTGACGTCATCTGCTTCTTACCTTCCTCCTGATTCATTAATATTGTAATGCTGCTGTTCTTGAACAGAACCTGTTTATGTTCCCAATGAAGAATAAAAGAAAATGCAAAGAGACTTTCCTATGTTCACTCCGTGTTGTGGCTGTTTATCCTTTTAGGTCTAATTTTATCTGTTCAGGAACTTTTACAACAGGAGAGAAGTTGGCAACCCCCCCTTTTTTTTCTCCAGTGCAATCACTTTAGGAATCTATTTAAATATTACCTAGACAGTCGTAATTTGTCTGGGCCTTATAGCGATGGAGCTGGAAGGGTGATCGGCTTTTGTGTAGTTTTATGACTTGCTCGCATATCTGCTTTGCTGCAACCCTAGACGAGTGCTTTCAGTTGTGCAAGGAGCTGTTTAGACAGAGGAAGCGAGTGCAAGAGAAGAAGGGATTGATTTTTTTTGCTCAATCTCAGATGGAAGAGACTGTCTCCCTTCCATCCGGGAAAACATTACTTGTGCTCCCCACTGACACTGAAGACATTTTTAAAGGTGAGATTTTTGCAAAGAGGACGCCATTGTTGGATTCTGCAGAGTCAGATTGAATTGAGAAATCAGGGTATTTGTAATGTACATGAAGGGGATACATTTGCAGGCCAGGAATACGATCTGAGATTGGAACCCGTTAGCTGTGTCTGCTCCTGTGCTCTTGGTACATGTTTAAGCTTGCCAGCAGCACACATCACAGATGTTACCCTTTGCAATCTGTGGAATATATATTTGCATTTTTTTTTCTTTATAGCGGATCCTCCTCTAGGAATTTGGAGATCGCCAATCCCCAAGTGTTAGCACAGAGCCGCTGTGTGGTTTAGGTAGTTTTATGTTGTTGGGCATTTCACTTTTCTCTCTACAACACGAAACTGCCTTAATTACATCAGTGGGATTCATCACCCATGTAGAAGAGGAAATTCTGCAATATCTGACTACCCTGTGGCCTGCGCCATTTGTGCCTGTGCTCGTCCTTTTTAAAGTGTTTCTATTTGTGCATATTTGCCTGTGTGCGCCTCGTTGTGTGCGCCTCCTCCAACAGCTGATGTCTGTGCGTGTACATATAGAGAGAGAGAGAGAGAGAGAGAGAGAGAGAGAGAGAGAGAGAGAGAGAGAGATTTGTACACTGTTGTGTATGTGTTTGTAGGTATGAGTATGTGTTTTGAATGAGTTTCTATTTGTGTGTATTTGCCTGAGTGCGCATGGCTGTGTGCGCATTCTCCAACAGCAGATGTCTGTGCGTTCACGGAGAGAGAGAGAGACTACATTGTAATTAAATGTTCTGTAAGCTTGCTATGATTATATTAGTTAGCCAATAAAGGCAGCAACTTCATACCACTTTGTTATTTTTTATTTCAAAAGGGTTGACCTGTAACATAGGTATGAGTATGTTATATATTTGTGTAGGTGTGTGTGCCCTTAATGGGCGGTCTTGGAAGTGATCTGTATTTAGGTTTTTTTTTTTTATTTCTACATTTGGATATTTTGTTTGGATATACGTTTGCGCGCATTGCTATGTGCGTGCATCAATGATTAGCATAGATGCATAACTGTGTATTAGTGTGATTTTTGTTGAATTGTGTTTTTATGATTGTGTGTTTTAAGAGTATGGCCCATGTGGACATTTATGCATTGGCTTTTGTGTCTGTAAAAAAAAACTTTCTAGCTGCAGTATTGTGCAACTTTTTAAATGGTGTTTTTCGAGGATATTCGTGGGATTGCACCTCTGTGTGTATACAAAGTTTTGTAGATTTGAATTTGTGTATACTATTTAAACATTTTTATAATTGTATATCAGTGTAATTTGTTGTTGTGTGTAATTGCGTGTGCTTGTTGGGTGTTCCTCTGCAGGCAAACAGCGTTATAGCAGGGTATTTGGGTGTATATTTTTGCAAGTATTTGGATTTTTGTTAATATGTGCTCGGTATTTTTCGTGTATATGTGCGCGTTTAGCTTCTGATTTATTTGTATACTTGTGTATGCGTTTATTTGCTAGTGCTTGGTATAAATATTCTGTGTGTGTGCTTTTGTGTATGTAGGACAGCAGATTTGTGTATTTGTAAGTGTGGGAGTTTAGAATAAACTATACGTGGATACTTGAATGTGTATATGTGCTTGTGAACTGGTTTCTATCCATGTATGGTGTATGTATATATGTATTTAATCTCTATGGGAGTGTGTATGGAGTTGCTATGAGCATGTGACTCATGGTGTGAGTTGGCTTGGGGGTTGTGTGTCTTTGCTCAAGGCTGTTGTTTAGGTGGCTGAGTGTGTAAAGGGGATGCATTTATTTCTGCAACAAAATTGTATTTATACTAAACTGAGATAAAATCAATATTAATTTTTGTCTGCATAAGAAATGTAGCTGCTTCCAGTAAGCCTTCAAGGTCAGATGGACAATAGCCCTTTAATGTTCTTTGGGATCTTTACAGTGCTCTTACTCAGGGATTGCTCACAGCAACAAAAACTAAAACAAAAAATAATGATTCGATTTAATTGCAGACCATTATTATTATTGCTGTGTGTATGCACAAACTGTGGGATTTAATAAATATAAAGGTGTTTCCCCCCTAAGACGTGGATGCGACTGGATATAATGGTTTCCTGCTTGCAAGGCCTCGGTTACGATCATTATTACAATGTGCCCATAGTCTGACATTCCAGAAATACACCACCAACAGCGACAGGGGCTGCTGAACAAATAAGCCACATATAAACTGCAACAGCAGTACAGCCTCTCCAGCTCAGCAAACCGACCCTCAAAGCTTGTTTTTAACAATGCCTGGGCCACTGAATTTGCTCATCTGATAATATATTTTAAGGTTCACTGTCATGCCACCTTCAGCTATCAAATACCAGGTCACCGACTGTACGATTTTCTCTAGTTTTATTTATCTGGAAAAAAAAGAAAAGAAAAAAAACACACCAAACACAAATAAAATATTTTCATCTACTGCGTTAAATTGTTGTTGTGTCCAATTTTTTTTATGAAATAATGCTCTGTATATGATACACCATAATCATCTATTGTATGTCAATTCTACAAAAACAATTTGTACACAAAGCACATTTCCCAGTAACTGTGTAGGGCAGACAAAAATACAGACAAATCCAATACATCTGTCTATGTGTCTGCTTATAATTCATCTATGTATCTTGCATGTCCACATACATTTGAGTGCCCAGCGGTATTTTACATGGAGACAGATATCCCCTCTTTTACTGACTAAATACTCAACATCCGATCCTATGAACATTAGCTCTTTCACAGTGAATTATTTTTACCTTTAGGGCTTTGTATGTCTTGGACAGTATAATTATTGGTTCAGTTAGCAAGAGGGGAGGTCTGGGTCCAGGAAAACGTTTTATAAAATTCTTCTGAAATTCTCAGGTTTTCTACTGAAAACCCGAGTTTCGTTGAACAAAATGAATTCGTTCCAGAAAGAAAAAACTATAATACATTTTATTAAAGGGGATCGGTGTGTGTGTGTGCGTTCACGAATTTACAATCATACAAAATAAATACTGTGTGTTTCTCTCTCATGTTATGTACATGAATGTATCTGTGCGTAAGTGAATATATATATATATATATATATATATATATATATATATATATATATATATATATATATATATATATATATATATATATATATATACAACCAGCCCTGAGAGTGCTGATCTTCTTTGGATATGTGTGTGTGTGTGTGTGTGTGTGTGTAGGGTGCAGGGCTAATCTCCACAGCAGAGTAGAGTTTAGCTGAATTCCAACAATGGACTTGATCTGAGCCGCACTGAGCAGTGTAACCATCCGCCCTTGTGTTTCACTTCCCCAGGAATCACTGGTGCTTTTATAAACAACTACAAAGGCCAAATAAACCCTACGTGTGAGTCTTTTGCCAAACAGTAAAATTTCCAAAGCAAAGATAAAAAAACAAAAACATTTATTAGGAGGATTATTAGGCATAGGATCTCAGCTCTTTCCCAAGCCCCGAGCTGCTGATTGGTTTATATTTTTTTCTTTCCTTCTGGAAAACAAACCTTTATGGCCCCTGTTTTATGACAACGCTTAATTTTAACGGTATAGGCTTACTCCTTTAACTGAACTGCTCCCTCTGCAATATTATTATTATTATTATTATTACAATACTAACCCCACAACTGGATGTATAAGAGTTACAGCACTTCATGCAAATCATTTCAGTTTCACAGCTTATTGAGGAAAACACGGTTCAATCTAGAGAACTGCATTCGATTGAATGCGATCGTTTGCTTTGTTCTGCATCTTACGAGTTGATTGTACCTAAACTGTGCAGGCAGATCACTTACACCTCTTGTTATATATGAGCCTTTTCTCTGTTCTCATCACTGGGATATAAATAGGCACATTCAGTGAATGCCATCTCTCTGTATATTTATTTATATACACACACACACATACAAGTAATTCAGTGAATGTGTGTGTATGGGCCAAGCTAAACTGAGACACAGAATTGTGCAATGTTACATGTGTCTATACAAACACTGCACTGCCCAGCACACTCCCCCTGGCATTTGGTGAGGGCAGTAACTTTAGAAGAACAATATAACCCAGTGCATCCAATCTATGCAAAGCGAATGTGCTACTGGATCTCCCCACTAACTCACTTGGAAATGTAACATTTCATGGCTTATATGTGTCAGCCTCAGCCCTGAGCAACTTTCCCCATCAAATACAGGATGGATTTCAGAATGAATTTCTAGCAAAAAAAAAAGGAGCAGAGACTATGCCTCCATCCTACTGTGATTAATAAGAATAATGATGTAAAATAGTCCCAGGAATGGTAGCATTGCAAATATCTGATCTTCTTATCTCAGCTGGCCACAATTAAAGGGGACTATACAGTAGAAGCGAAATATCCTTTTGCATAAAAAAACATATGGCTCTGCCATAAAAAAATGATGACTGGAAAACAGTGACCCATTAATAGCCTGCGGACTGATTTATACCTTATTGTTCTGCTGCACATGTCACATGGCTCCGGCAGCCAATAGGAATTAAGGCTGCCCTTCAACTTATTAGGTGACTGTACTTCTTTGTAGGACCAAGTTGTTACATGAAATCTGCAGTTTCATAATTTCAGGAGGTCCCGCTCGGCACCGTAGCAATGTCGACTTCTGGGACCCTCAGCAATTATTATGTGGACTCTTTTCTAATTCACGAGGGGGACGATCTGGTGCAGCCAAGGTTTGCCCCTGGATCCCTGGCTCAGCCAGCAAGGCAAGCAGCATCGGCCGAGCACCCTGAGTTCACCCCGTGCAGCTTTCAATCCAAATCGTCAGTGTTCAGCAGCCCTTGGAACCCAGTGCACCCCCAAACTGCTAACAATGTGTCCAGTGTGTACCACCCCTATGTGCACCATCAGGCTTCCATGTCAGCTTCTGACTGCAGGTACATGCGCTCCTGGCTGGACCCCATGGCTACTGGATCCTTGCCTTTCCCTGCCTTCCCTTCCAGCAGGAGCTATGGCATTAAACCTGAACCGGTGGCTACAAGAAGGGGCGACTGCTCCACTTACGACTCTCGCTCTCTGCCTGTGTCGGACTATGGCTGCGACTCCCCAGTTGACAGGGACAAGCCACCCGGCGACCCCCCATTTGCTGTCACCAATGAAGAGAATCTCAGCAATGGAGACAAAGCGCCAATTGATCCAAGTAAGACATTTGCTCCTTCCAATATATAAAGTAAGATATTCTAATAATCAAGGTTGGATTTTTTTTCTCTTTATTTATTGGGTTTTTCCAACAAATACAAACATTGTATCATCATATACTTCTCTAAGGAGTAAGATCTAACATTAAAAGGTTGATCTAAACACTGTTATGCACTTATTCCTTATTGGACTGGGTTATTTATTTATTATTGTATTATTTATTTATTATTATATATTATGTATGTATTTATTTATTTATTAGACTGGGTTCCGCCTCTGGGGGGGCTGAATTAGGGCCACACACACACACATATAAACAATCTGCTCTAATTTCAAGTTATTTTTTAAATTCTAATATCTCACGCTTGGGAATCATGAATTCCCTGGGAAATTATGTAAATTAATTGCACCGCACATTAAGGGGGAAAAAAAAGGGAAATGGTTATTCTAAAAATCTGCGCTTTAGAGTTATTTGAATTTCCCAGTGAATTATTCAAGAATGGAAGGGAGAGGGGGAGGACAGGGAGAGAAATGCTACAGCTTTTGTTCTACTCTGGACAGTGCAAATCAAGTGAGGGGCTTAAGTCGGAAACTGAACTGACTCTCTCTCTCTCTCTCTCTCTCTCTCTCTCTCTCTCTCTCTCTCTCTCTCTCTTTCTCTCTCTCCCTCTTTCTCTCTCTCCCTCTCTCTCTTTCTCTCTTTCTCTGTCTCGCTTTGTTCTTTGCAGACAACCCGGCTGCTAACTGGTTGCACGCGAGATCCACCAGGAAAAAACGCTGTCCCTACACCAAGCACCAAACCCTGGAGCTGGAGAAGGAGTTTTTATTCAATATGTATCTGACTAGGGACAGGAGGTACGAGGTCGCCAGACTGTTGAACCTCACAGAGCGACAAGTGAAAATCTGGTTCCAAAATAGGAGGATGAAAATGAAAAAAATCAACAAGGATCGCTCAAAAGACGAATGAATGAGAAATAGAGATTGAGAGGAGAGTGACTACCTGCCAAGCTCTGTGCTACTGTATCCAGGCCTGCTGCGTCCCTGTCGCAGTCGCTCATTTTTGTCACAATAGCAGTTGCGTCACAATCTTGGTTTTACAGAGGTACTGTAATGCTACAATTATTTCCTTAAACAGGGGGCATTAGGGATGGTCTGGCATTGGAATCTACCTGCTCTGCCTCTACCCAACTACCTTTCCATAGCGCACAACTGGGTACTGACTGTATCATAGACTAGCTGACATGTGCTACAATAGAATTCGCTGTGTGCGGGGAGTAAACGGCTGCTGATATACTTGAATAATGTATTTATAGGAAACCTATTTGTGACTCAACTTGTGAGCTTGATTGCAGTTCAAGTTTTCGTGGTTTAAGCTAGGACTGATTTAAACTCAGGTTGTTTAATATTAAAAAAAGGGGGGAGTAGTTGAGAATTTAGAGACCTGTAATGTTCGTTGTTGTTTTCGTCTATAGAAATCTAACAAATTATCCTTATTAGTGTCCAGTTTAACCCTGCAGGGGTGTGTGTGTCAATCAAAAGACTCCTATAATTTAAACATTTGTATCCACAAATTAATAAACAGTAGGATGAGCTGTATATACGACCTATAGGTCAAAAACGGTTGGGAGGGGGGTTATTGCTTTTATTTTATTTTTTTGCACCAGTCAGCAAATTTGGACATACTAATATATATATATATATAGATATTTATCCTAAATTAAACATAGGCCCTACTACCTATTCTTCTACTGACTCAATATACTACAATTAAATTAAGGGTAAATTAAACTGGAGTATAGCATACGTCTACCTGTTTAGGGCAAAATATATATATAAAATTTAATTTAATGCAGAACATATTCTTTATAGTTTGCAATAGTTACCTCATGGCCTAATGACCAAAATGTTGTTTTAAGATATATTTATCTTTTTGCGTTGTTAAATAAATGTTACGTCTTTTTGTTATTTGTGTATTTTTTATTTCCCTTGATGGAACCACAAATTGATCATTTTCTGGAAACTATTTATTTAGTCTCTTAAATAATTTGTGCACCGTATTGAACAACGAATAAACAGTATATAATAGCCTGCGATGTTGCTTTTGATGTAATGAATAATTTATATTGGGGGTGAGGGAGGGAGGGAGGAAGGGGAGAGATTTTGGGGAGAAAAGGAGAGGGGACGTGGTATTAGTATCAATGCTTATGGCATATAAGGCAAAGCATGGGAAAATCAGCAGAAGTGGGTTGTTGTTTTATTATACTATTCTTAGTTGGAACAAGATTTCTGACAATTTTCGCGAGAAATTGGTATAGATTTTTTCAAATTCCATGAGATATTTGAATGCAAAGTAAAAAAAAAAAAATGTTTGGCATTTTTTTTAGTATTTATATTTTTTATTTTTTTGTCTTCAGTGAGTTTAAAAGGAAACGTAGAGAATTACCCTCTGGTTATTGCAATCCTCACAGGCCATCGTATATCTCATTGGAAACATTCTGACTCCAATTTCCTCCATCACATCCTTGGAAGTCATGGAATCCAATTTTTGCAAAGCCAGACAAAGTGGTTAAAAAGAAAGAGGGAGAGAGTAAGAAAGAAAGGAAAAAAAAAGGTGGGGGGAAACAAGTCAGGTCACTTTATGCTCAAGTTGAGACAGAGGATGTTGTTTGAAAATTCTGTGCCACATTGGGCAATAAAAGAAAATTACTGCTCTAACCATTTATGGAGTGCAAACCGCTGCAGGCTTTTCAGCAAACCCTACAGGACCTGCAGCCTCCCTACTTGTTTGGCTAATTACAAAGGAAATGTTGGATATTGTGTGAAAAACAAAAACACAAAAACATTTTTGATAGATTCTTGTAATTCATAAAATGCAGTGAGCAGAGGATGGTTGCAGTAACTTTCAAAAATAGTGTTTGGGGGGAAAAAAAAGAAAGAAAAACAAATGAAAAAGGAAGGAATTGTAGTTTGTTCCGGGGTCTGGGGATTTGGAACGCCCTCTGTTGTTCCAGACAGAAAGAGACTTCAAAGAATGGGCACTAAAAGTGTGTAATAAATGGCTGGTCTGCAAACTGTCTGGAATTCGCTCCTTAATGATTTTATGGCTGTCCTGCAGCAATTCAGGTTTTCTTTACAGAAGCCTTTTTTTCAGTTGTTTGGTCTGGCGGATTTAGATTATGTACTGAGCGGATATCACTAACTGTTATTGCTCCCCCAACTCTGAAATCTCAATGTTCCACGTCTATATCTAGTTTCAAATTTCATCTGGGTGGATATTTCTGTATCTGCCCAGAATGACTTCATATTGAATACCAGGCTGTTAAGAGGAGCAGTAGTCAATGGAAGCATTTTCCTGCCTTGTAACATTTATTTTTCAACACCAGATGGCAGTATTACCTCATTAAACGGAGATATATCTTGAGGAATATAAAACTGATCTTTAGTAACTAAAATATCTGTGCTAAGTATTCAGTTTCATATAATAAAAGTGACTTTTAGACAACCTAATGTTCTAGTATTTATATACACATCTCTCTCTCTCTCTCTCTCTCTCTCTCTCTCTCTATATATATATATATAGTGTGTGTATATATTTTAGCACTGTGGTGTGTATATATATATATATATATATATATATATATATATATATAAACACTCGATAAAAGGTATATTTTTTATTGTACTTGTAATTAATCAACATGCAGAATACAACTACACCTTCAGAAATCTGGTGGATTTAAGAATACAGCAGAAACCTCCTTTGTGTCAGTTCCAGCTAGAGTTACTATTCTAAATTATTAAAGGATATACTGCAGCCAGACCTATTTGTATTCTTTTATAAATCATTCTGCAGAACAAAGGCCTGAATCAAAACAACACTGCCTATGATCACTGGGTGATTAACATAATTATGTACAAAAGAAGTGAGCGAGAATGACACATTAAAAATATATTAAATAATAACCACTTTGCTTTCTTAATTTTCCTAGAAGCAAATGTACGTTTAGCCACACCCATTCACCTCGGCTTGGCTTCACACACCACTCCAATTTTTAAGGCATTTTTTTAATGTTTTTAAATGTATAATATATTGCTGCTAGACATTTTATTTGTGCCACAGTTTAGATATATAGCAACAATAATAATAGCAATAGTAAACGACATTAAATAATGTTATAAAATATTTATTCCCTATTTTTTTATATATAGTGTTATTTCATAAGGAAAAAACATAAAAATAAATTCTTTATATAAAAGAACGGGTAGATTTTAATTTTTAATTTGATGAACTGTAATTATACAATTACCTTGTGTTTATTCCATGTATTTTTGTCCTATAAGTCCTATTTTTACACCTGGTATT